>NW_018396408.1:137453-142092 GCF_000003195.3 Sorghum bicolor
CGGGAACTTCCACAACGATTTCTGAGCCTATGGTGCACTGGGCACAAACCATGCAACTATCTTGCACCGAAACTAATACTATCTCCAACTGGACCGAAGCGAGATTCCATATGATACACTTCATCTAGTAGTTCCATTGGGTGCATCTACAGTTCCATCGGGTGTGTCCAAATTGATTTCTGAGCATATGGTATGTTCCATGCAAACCGTGCACCTATCTTGCATTAAGATTAGAACTATCTCCAAACAGACAGAACCAAGATTCCACATGAGCCTCTTCACCAAGGAGTACCATCGCGTGCATCCAAAATAGTTTCTTAACCTATGGTGCATTAGGCACAAACCGTGTACCTATCTTGCACCGAAACTAACACTATCTCCAAAGTGATCGAAGTGAGATTCTATATGACACACGTCATCTAGGAGTTCTATTTGGTGCCTCCAAATATATTTCTGAGCATATGGTACGTTGGATGCAATTCGTGCACATATCTTGCATCAAGATTAGCACTATCTCCAAACAAAGCAAACTAAGCTTCCACTTGAGCCCCTTTACCCAGGAGTATCATCGGGTGCATCCAAAATGGTTTCTTAGCCTATGATGCATTAGGCGCAAACTGTGTACCTATCTTGCACCAAAACTAACTCTGTCTCCAAACAGACCAAAGCGAGATTCTATATGACACATGTCATCTAGGAGTTCTATTGGGGTGCGTCCAAATGGATTTCTTTGCATATGGTATGTTCCATGCAAACCGTGCACCTATCTTGCATCAAGATTAGCACTATCTCCAAACAGATTGAACCGACCTTCCACTTGAGCCTCTTCACCTAGGAGTACCATCGGGAACTTCCACAACGATTTCTGAGCCTATGGTGCACTGGGCACAAACCATGGAACTATCTTTCACCGAAACTAATACTATCTCCAACTGGACCGACGCGAGATTTCATATGATACACTTCATCTAGTAGCTCCATTGGGTGCATCTACAATTCCATCGGGTGTGTCCAAATTGATTTCTGAGCATATGGTATGTTCCATGCAAACCGTGCACCTATCTTGAATCAAGATTAGAACTATCTCCAAACAGACAAAACCAAGATTCCACATGAGCCTCTTCACCAAGGAGTACCATCGCGTGCGTCCAAAATAGTTTCTTAGCCTATGGTGCATTAGGCACAATCCGTGTACCTATCTTGCACCGAAACTAACACTATCTCCAAAGAGACAGAAGTGAGATTCTATATGACACACGTCATCTAGGAGTTCTATTCGGTGCTTCCAAATATATTTTGAAGCATATGGTACGTTCGATGCAATTCGTGCACCTATCTTGCATCTAGATTAGCACTATCTCCAAACAAAGCAAACTGAGCTTCCACTTGAGCCCCTTTACCCAGGAGTATCATCGGGTGCATCCAAAATGGTTTCTTAGCCTATGATGCATTAGGCACAAACTGTATACCTATCTTGCACCAAAACTAACTCTGTCTTCAAACAGACCAAAGCGAGATTCTATATGACACATGTCATCTAGGAGTTCTATTGGGGTGCGTCTAAATGGATTTCTTAGCATATGTTATGTTCCATGCAAACCGTGCACCTATCTTGCATCAAGATTAGCACTATCTCCAAACAGATCGAACCGACCTTCCACTTGAGCCTCTTCACCTAGGAGTATTATCGGGTGCTTCCATAATGGTTTCCGAGCATATGGTGCATTATGCACAAACCATGCACCAATCTTGCACCTAAACTAACACTGTCTCCAAACAGATTGAAGCGAGATTCCATATGAGACACATGATCTAGGAGTTCTATCGGGTGCGTCCAAATTGATTTCTGAGAATATGGTATGTTCCATGCAAACCGTACACCTATCTTTCATCAAGATTAGCACTATCTCCAAAAAGACCGAACCGAGCTTTCACTTGAGCCTCTTCACCTAGGAGTACCATCGGGAACTTCCACAACGATTTCTGAGCCTATGGTGCACTAGGCACAAACCATGCAACTATCTTGCACCGAAACTAATACTATCTCCAACTGGACCGAAGCGAGATTCCATATGATATACTTCATCTAATAGTTCCATTGGGTGCATCTACAGTTCCATCGGGTGTGTCCAAATTGATTTCTGAGCGTATGATATGTTCCATGCAAACCGTGCACCTATCTTGCATCAAGATTAGAACTATCTCCAAACAGACAGAACCAATATTCCACATGAGCCTCTTCACCAAGGAGTACCATCGTGTGCGTCCAAAATAGTTTCTTAGCCTATGGTGCTTTAGGCACAAACCGTGTACCTTTCTTGCACCGAACTTACACTATCTCCAAAGAGACTGAAGTGAGATTCTATATGACACACGTCATCTAGGAGTTCTATTGGGTGCTTCCAAATATATTTCGAAGCATATGGTACATTCGATGCAATTCGTGCACCTATCTTGCATCAAGATTAGCAATATCTCCAAACAAAGCAAACTGAGCTTCCACTTGAGCCCCGTTACCCAGGAGTATCATCGGGTGCATCCAAAATGGTTTCTTAGCCTATGATGCATTAGGCGCAAACTGTGTACCTATCTTGCACCAAAACTAACTCTGTCTCCAAACAGACCAAAGCGAGATTCTATATGACACATGTCATCTAGGAGTTCTATTGGGGTGTGTCTAAATGGATTTCTTAGTATATGGTATGTTCCATGCAAACCGTGCACCTATCTTGCATCGAGATTAGCACTATCTCCAAACAGATCGAACCGAACTTCCACTTGAGCCTCTTCACCTAGGAGTATTATCAGGTGCTTCCATAATGGTTTCCGAGCCTATGGTGCATTATGCGCAAACCATGCACCAATCTTGCACCTAAACTAACACTGTCTCCAAACAGATTGAAGCGACATTCCATATGACACACATGATCTAGGAGTTCTATCGGGTGCGTCCAAATTGATTTCCGAGAATATGGTATATTCCATGCATGCAGCTATCTTGCATCAAGATTAGCATGATCTCCAAACAGATCGAACCGACCTTCCACTTGAGCCTCTTCACCTAAGAGTACCATCGGGAACTTCCACAACGATTTCTGAGCCTATGGTGCACTGGGCACAAACCATGCAACTATCTTTCACCGAAACTAATACTATCTCCAACTGGACCGAAGCGAGATTCCATATGATACACTTCATCTAGTAGTTCCATTGGCTGCTTCCAAATATATTTCGAAGCATATGGTACGTTGGATGCAATTCGTGCACATATCTTGCATCAAGATTAGCACTATCTCCAAACAAAGCAAACTGAGCTTCCACTTGAGCCCCTTTACCCAGGAGCATCATCGGGTGCGTCCAAAATGGTTTCTTATCCTATGATGCATTAGGCGCAAACTATGTACCTATCTTGCACCAAAACTAACTCTGTCCCAAACAGACCAAAGCGAGATTCTATATGACACATGTCATCTAGGAGTTCTATTGGGGTGCGTCTAAATGGATTTCTTAGCATATGATATGTTCCATGCAAACCGTGCACCTATCTTGCATCAAGATTATCACTATTTCCAAACAGATCGAACCGGCCTTCCACTTGAGCCTCTTTACCTAGGATTAACATCGGGTGCTTCCATAATGGTTTCTGAGCCTATGGTGCATTATGCGCAAACCATGCCCCAATCTTGCACCTAAACTAACACTGTCTCCAAACAGATTGAAGCGAGATTCCATATGAGACACATGATCTAGGAGTTCCATTGGGTGTGTCCAAATTGATTTCTGAGCATATGGTATGTTCCATGCAAACCGTGCACCTATCTTGCATCAAGATTAGCACTATCTCCAAACAGACAGAACCGAGATTCCACATGAGCCTCTTCACCAAGGAGTACCATCGCGTGCATCCAAAATAGTTTCTTAGCCTATGGTGCATTAGGCACAAACCGTGTACCTATCTTGCACCGAAACTAACACTATCTCCAAAGTGATCGAAGTGAGATTCTATATGACACACGTCATCTAGGAGTTCTATTTGGTGCTTCCAAATATATTTCTGAGCATATGGTACGTTGGATGCAATTCGTGCACATATCTTGCATCAAGATTAGCACTATCTCCAAACAAAGCAAACTAAGCTTCCACTTGAGCCCCTTTACCCAGGAGTATCATCGGGTGCATCCAAAATGGTTTCTTAGCCTATGATGCATTAGGCGCAAACTGTGTACCTATCTTGCACCAAAACTAACTCTGTCTCCAAACAGACCAAAGCGAGATTCTATATGACACATGTCATCTAGGAGTTCTATTGGGGTGCGTCCAAATGGATTTCTTTGCATATGGTATGTTCCATGCAAACCGTGCACCTATCTTGCATCAAGATTAGCACTATCTCCAAACAGATTGAACCGACCTTCCACTTGAGCCTCTTCACCTAGGAGTACCATCGGGAACTTCCACAACGATTTCTGAGCCTATGGTGCACTGGGCACAAACCATGCAACTATCTTGCACCGAAACTAATACTATCTCCAACTGGACCGACGCGAGATTTCATATGATACACTTCATCTAGTAGTTCCATTGGGTGCATCTACAATTCCATCGGGTGTGTCCAAATTGATTTCTGAGCATATGGTAT
>NW_018396408.1:144398-147814 GCF_000003195.3 Sorghum bicolor
TGCATCAAGATTAGCATGATCTCCAAACAGATCGAACCGACCTTCCACTTGAGCCTCTTCACCTAAAAGTACCGTCGGGAACTTCCACAACGATTTCTGAGCCTATGGTGCACTGGGCACAAACCATGCAACTATCTTTCACCGAAACTAATACTATCTCCAACTGGACCGAAGCGAGATTCCATATGATACACTTCATCTAGTAGTTCCATTGGGTGCTTCCAAATATATTTCGAAGCTTATGGTACGTTGGATGCAATTCGTGCACATATCTTGCATCAAGATTAGCACTATCTCCAAACAAAGCAAACTGAGCTTCCACTTGAGCCCCTTTACCCAGGAGCATCATCGGGTGCGTCCAAAATGGTTTCTTATCCTATGATGCATTAGGCGCAAACTATGTACCTATCTTGCACCAAAACTAACTCTGTCCCAAACAGACCAAAGCGAGATTCTATATGACACATGTCATCTAGGAGTTCTATTGGGGTGCGTCTAAATGGATTTCTTAGCATATGATATGTTCCATGCAAACCGTGCACCTATCTTGCATCAAGATTATCACTATTTCCAAACAGATCGAACCGGCCTTCCACTTGAGCCTCTTTACCTAGGATTATCATCGGGTGCTTCCATAATGGTTTCTGAGCCTATGGTGCATTATGCGCAAACCATGCCCCAATCTTGCACCTAAACTAACACTGTCTCCAAACAGATTGAAGCGAGATTCCATATGAGACACATGATCTAGGAGTTCCATTGGGTGTGTCCAAATTGATTTCTGAGCATATGGTATGTTCCATGCAAACCGTGCACCTATCTTGCATCAAGATTAGCACTATCTCCAAACAGACAGAACCGAGATTCCACATGAGCCTCTTCACCTAGGAGTACCATCGCGTGCGTCCAAAATAGTTTCTTAGCCTATGGTGCATTAGGCACAAACCGTGTACCTATCTTGCACCAAAACTAACAATATCTCCAAAGAGACCGAAGTGAGATTCTATATGACACAGGTCATCTAGGAGTTCTATTGGGTGCTTCCAAATATATTTTGAAACATATGGTACGTTCGATGCAATTCGTGCACCTATCTTGCATCAAGATTAGCACTATCTCCAAACAAAGCAAACTGAGCTTCCACTTGAGCCCCTTTACCCAGGAGTATCATCGGGTGCATCCAAAATGGTTTCTTAGCCTATGATGCAGTAGGCGCAAACTGTGTACCTATCTTGCACCAAAACAACCTCTATCTCCAAATAGACCAAAGCAAGGTTCTATATGACACTTGTCATCTAGGAGTTCTATTGGGGTGCGTCCAAATGGATTTCTTAGCATATGGTATGTTCCATGCAAACCGTGCACCTATCTTGCATCAAGATTAGCACTATCTCCAAATATATCGAACCAAACTTCCACTAGAGCCTCTTCACCTAGGATTATCATCGGGTGCTTCCATAATGTTTTCTAAGCCTATGGTGCATTACGCGCAAACCATGCACCAATCTTGCACCTAAACTAACACTGTCTCCAAACAGATTGAAGCGAGATTCCATATGACACACATGATCTAGGAGTTCTATCGGTGCGTCCAAATTGATTTCTGAGAATATGGTATGTTCCATGCAAACCATACACCAATCTTTCATCAAGATTAGCACTATCTCCAAACAGACCGAACCGAGCTTTCACTTGAGCCTCTTCACCTAGGAGTACCATCGGGAACTTCCACAACGATTTCTGAGCCTATGGTGCACTGGGCACAAACCATGCAACTATCTTGCACCGAAACTAATACTATCTCCAACTGGACCGAAGCGAGATTCCATATGATACACTTCATCTAGTAGTTCCATTGGGTGCATCTACAGTTCCATCGGGTGTGTCCAAATTGATTTCTGAGCATATGGTATGTTCCATGCAAACCGTGCACCTATCTTCTATCAAGATTAGAACTATCTCCAAACAGACAGAACCAAGATTCCACATGAGCCTCTTCACCAAGGAGTACCATCGCGTGCGTCCAAAATAGTTTCTTAGCCTATGGTGCATTAGGCACAAACCGTGTACCTATCTTGCACC
This sequence comes from Sorghum bicolor, assembly GCF_000003195.3. Classification (NCBI taxonomy): domain Eukaryota; kingdom Viridiplantae; phylum Streptophyta; class Magnoliopsida; order Poales; family Poaceae; genus Sorghum; species Sorghum bicolor. The sequence continues at coordinate 146,481 of NW_018396408.1, forward strand.
GAAACTAACACTATCTCCAAAGAGACCGAAGTGAGGTTCTATATGACACACGTCATCTAGGAATTCTATTGGGTGCTTCCAAATATATTTTGAAGCATATGGTACGTTCGATGCAATTCGTGCACCTATATTGCATCAAGATTAGCACTATCTCCAAACAAAGCAAACTGAGCTTCCACTTGAGCCCCTTTACACAAGAGTATCATCGGGTGCATCCAAAATGGTTTCTTAGCCTATGATGTATTAGGCGCAAACTGTGTACCTATCTTGCACCAAAACTAACTCTGTCTCCAAACAGACCAAAGCGAGATTCTATATGACACATGTCATCTAGGAGTTCTATTGGGGTGCGTCTAAATGGATTTTTTAGCATATGGTATGTTCCATGCAAACCGTGCACCTATCTTGCATCAAGATTAGCACTATCTCCAAACAGATCGAACCGACCTTCCACTTGAGCCTCTTCACCTAGGATTATCATCGGGTGCTTCCATAATGGTTTCTGAGCCTATGGTGCATTATGTGCAAACCATGCACCAATCATGCACCTAGACTAACACTGTCTCCAAACAGATTGAAGCGAGATTCCGTATGACACACATGATCTAGGAGTTCTATTGGGTGCGTCCAAATTGATTTCTGAGAATATGGTATGTTCCATGCAAACCGTACACCTATCTTTCATCAAGATTAGCACTATCTCCAAAAAGATCGAACCGAGCTTTCACTTGAGCCTCTTCACCTAGGAGTACCATCGGGAACTTCCACAACGATTTCTGAGCCTATGGTGCACTGGGCACAAACCATGCAACTATCTTGCACCGAAACTAATACTATCTCCAACTGGACCGAAGCGAGATTCCATATGATATACTTCATCTAATAGTTCCATTGGGTGCATCTACAGTTCCATCGGGTGTGTCCAAATTGATTTCTGAGCGTATGATATGTTCCATGCAAACCGTGCACCTATCTTGCATCAAGATTAGAACTATCTCCAAACAGACAGAACCAAGATTCCACATGAGCCTCTTCACCAAGGAGTACCATCGTGTGCGTCCAAAATAGTTTCTTAGCCTATGGTGCTTTAGGCACAAACCGTGTACCTTTCTTGCACCGAACTAACACTATCTCCAAAGAGACCGAAGTGAGATTCTATATGACACACGTCATCTAGGAGTTCTATTGGGTGCTTCCAAATATATTTCAAAGCATATGGTACATTCGATGCAATTCGTGCACCTATCTTGCATCAAGATTAGCAATATCTCCAAACAAAGCAAACTGAGCTTGCACTTGAGCCCCTTTACCCAGGAGACTTTTTCGTCGGCGGT
>NW_018396408.1:154897-155868 GCF_000003195.3 Sorghum bicolor
CATGCATTAGGCGCAACTGTGTACCTATCTTGCACCAAAACTAACTCTGGCTCCAAACAGACCAAAGCGAGATTCTATATGACAGATGTCATCTAGGAGTTCTATTGGGGTGCGTCCAAATGGATTTCTTTGCATATGGCATGTTCTATGCAAACCGTGCACCTATCTTGCATCAAGATTAGCACTATCTCCAAACAGATCGAACCGACCTTCCACTTGAGCCTCTTCACCTAGGAGTACCATCGGGAACTTCCACAACGATTTCTGAGCCTATGGTGCACTGGGCACAAACCATGCAACTATCTTGCACCGAAACTAATACTATCTCCAACTGGACCGACGCGAGATTTCATATGATACACTTCATCTAGTAGTTCCATTGGGTGCATCTACAATTCCATCGGGTGTGTCCAAATTGATTTCTGAGCATATGGTATGTTCCATGCAAACCGTGCACCTATCTTGAATCAAGATTAGAACTATCTCCAAACAGACAAAACCAAGATTCCACATGAGCCTCTTCACCAAGGAGTACCATCGCGTGCGTCCAAAATAGTTTCTTAGCCTATGGTGCATTAGGCACAATCCGTGTACCTATCTTGCACCGAAACTAACACTATCTCCAAAGAGACAGAAGTGAGATTCTATATGACACACGTCATCAAGGAGTTCTATTCGGTGCTTCCAAATATATTTTGAAGCATATGGTACGTTCGATGCAATTCATGCACCTATCTTGCATCAAGATTAGCACTATCTCCAAACATAGCAAACTGAGCTTCCACTTGAGCCCCTTTACCCAGGAGTATCATCGGGTGCATCCAAAATGGTTTCTTAGCCTATGATGCATTAGGCACAAACTGATCCCTATCTTGCACCAAAACTAACTCTGTCTTCAAACAGACCAAAGCGAGATTCTATTTCAGACTGGTGCCGCCATTGTACTGTTGGGGTGCGTCCAAATGGATTTC
>NW_018396408.1:155968-156925 GCF_000003195.3 Sorghum bicolor
GGGACTTCACACGATTTCTGAGCCTATGGTGCACTGGGCACAAACCATGCAACTATCTTTCACCGAAACTAATACTGTCTGCAACTGGACCGAAGCGAGATTCCATATGATACACTTCATCTAGTAGTTCCATTGGGTGCTTCCAATTATATTTCGAAGCTTATGGTACGTTGGATGCAATTCGTGCACATATCTTGCATCAAGATTAGCACTATCTCCAAACAAAGCAAACTGAGCTTCCACTTGAGCCCCTTTACCCAGGAGCATCATCGGGTGCGTCCAAAATGGTTTCTTATCCTATGATGCATTAGGCGCAAACTATGTACCTATCTTGCACCAAAACTAACTCTGTCCCAAACAGACCAAAGCGAGATTCTATATGACACATGTCATCTAGGAGTTCTATTGGGGTGCGTCTAAATGGATTTCTTAGCATATGATATGTTCCATGCAAACCGTGCACCTATCTTGCATCAAGATTATCACTATTTCCAAACAGATCGAACCGGCCTTCCACTTGAGCCTCTTTACCTAGGATTATCATCGGGTGCTTCCATAATGGTTTCTGAGCCTATGGTGCACTATGCGCAAACCATGCCCCAATCTTGCACCTAAACTAACACTGTCTCCAAACAGATTGAAGCGAGATTCCATATGAGACACATGATCTAGGAGTTCCATTGGGTGTGTCCAAATTGATTTCTGAGCATATGGTATGTTCCATGCAAACCGTGCACCTATCTTGCATCAAGATTAGCACTATCTCCAAACAGACAGAACCGAGATTCCACATGAGCCTCTTCACCTAGGAGTACCATCGCGAGCGTCCAAAATAGTTTCTTAGCCTATGGTGCATTAGGCACAAACCGTGTACCTATCTTGCACCAAAACTAACAATATCTCCAAAGAGACCGAAGTGAGATTCTATATGACACACGTCATCTAGGAGTTCTATTG
>NW_018396408.1:159835-190683 GCF_000003195.3 Sorghum bicolor
TCCATGCCGTGGCAGGGGCGGCTGTACTTAGCACTATCTCCAACAGATTGAACCGAGCTTCCACTTGAGCCTCTTCACCTAGGATTATCATCAGGTGCTTCCATAATAGTTTCTCAGCCTATGGTGCATTATGTGCAAACCATGCAGCAATCTTGCACCTAAACTAAAACTGTCTCCAAACAGATTGAAGTGAGATTCCATATGACACACATGATCTAGGAGTTCTATCGGGTGCGTCCAAATAGATTTCTGAGAATATGGTACGTTCCATGCAAACCGTACACCTATCTTTCATCAAGATTAGCACTATCTCCAAACAGACCGAACCGAGCTTTCACTTGAGCCTCTTCACCTAGGAGTACCATCGAGAACTTCCATAACGATTTCTGAGCCTATGGTGCACTGGGCACAAATCATGCAACTATCTTGCACCGAAACTAATACTATCTCCAACTGGACCGAAGCGAGATTCAATATGATACACTTCATCTAGTAGTTCCATCGGGTGCATCTACAGTTCCATCGGGTGTGTCCAAATTGATTTCTGAGCATATGGTATGTTCCATGCAAACTGTGCACCTATCTTGCATCAAGATTATAACTATCTCCAAACAGACAGAAACAAGATTCCACTTGAGCCTCTTCCCCTAGGATTATCATCGGGTGCTTCCATAATAGTTTCTAAGCCTATGGTGCATTATGCGCAAACCATGCACCAATCTTGCACCTAAACTAACACTGTCTCCAAACACATTGAAGCGAGATTCCATATGACACACATGATCTAGGAGTTCTATCGGGTGCGTCCAAATTGATTTCCGAGAATATGGTACGTTCCATGCAAAGCGTACACCTCTCTTGCATCAAGATTAGCACTATCTCCAAACAGACCGAACCGAGCTTTCACTTGAGCCTCTTCACCTAGGAGTACCATCGGGAACTTCCACAACGGTTTCTGAGCCTATGGTGCACTAGGCACAAACCATGCACCGATCTTGCACCGAATCTAATACTATCTCCAACTGGACTGAAGCGAGATTCCATATGATACACTTCATCTAGCAGTTTCATTGGGTGTGTCCAAATTGATTTGAGAGCATAGAGTATGTTCCATGCAAACTGTTCACCTATCTTGCATCAAGATTAGAACTATCTCCAAACAGATAGAACCAAGATTCCAGATGAGCCTCTTCACCAATGAGTACCATCGCGTGCGTCCAAAACAGTTTCTTAGCCTATGGTGCATTAGGCTCAAACCGTGTACCTATCTTGCACCGAAACTAACACTATCTCCAAAGAGAACGAAGTGAGATTCTATACTAACACTATTTCTAAGCATATGGTACGTTCAATGCAATTCGTGCACCTATCTTGCATCAAGATTAGCACTATCTCCAAACAAAGCAAACTGAGCTTCCACTTGAGCCCCTTTACCTAGGAGTATCATCGGGTGCATCCAAAATGGTTTCTTAGCCTATGATGCATTAGGCGCAAACTGTGTACCTATCTTGCACCAAAACTAACTCTGTCTCCAAACAGACCAAAGCGAGATTACATTTGACACATGTCATCTAGGAGTTCTACTGGGGTGCGTCTAAATGGATTTCTTAGCATATGGTATGTTCCATGTAAACCGTGCACCTATCTTGCTTCAAGATTAGCACTATCTCCAAACAGATCGAACCGAGCTTCCACTTGAGCCTCTTCACCTAGGATTATCATCAGGTGCTTCCATAATAGTTTCTCAGCCTATGGTGCATTATGTGCAAACCATGCACCAATCTTGCACCTAAACTAACACTATCTCCAAACAGATTGAAGTGAGATTCCATATGACACACATGATCTAGGAGTTCTATCGGGTGCGTCCAAATAGATTTCTGAGAATATGGTACGTTCCATGCAAACCGTACACCTATCTTTCATCAAGATTAGCACTATCTCCAAACAGACCGAACCGAGCTTTCACTTGAGCCTCTTCACCTAGGAGTACCATCGAGAACTTCCACAACGATTTCTGAGCCTATGGTGCACTGGGCACAAATCATGCAACTATCTTGCACCGAAACTAATACTATCTCCAACTGGACCGAAGCGAGATTCAATATGATACACTTCATCTAGTAGTTCCATCGGGTGCATCTACAGTTCCATCGGGTGTGTCCAAATTGATTTCTGAGCATATGGTATGTTCCATGCAAACTGTGCACCTATCTTGCATCAAGATTATAACTATCTCCAAACAGACAGAAACAAGATTCCACTTGAGCCTCTTCCCCTAGGATTATCATCGGGTGCTTCCATAATAGTTTCTAAGCCTATGGTGCATTATGCGCAAACCATGCACCAATCTTGCACCTAAACTAACACTGTCTCCAAACACATTGAAGCGAGATTCCATATGACACACATGATCTAGGAGTTCTATCGGGTGCGTCCAAATTGATTTCCGAGAATATGGTACGTTCCATGCAAAGCGTACACCTCTCTTGCATCAAGATTAGCACTATCTCCAAACAGACCGAACCGAGCTTTCACTTGAGCCTCTTCACCTAGGAGTACCATCGGGAACTTCCACAACGGTTTCAGAGCCTATGGTGCACTAGGCACAAACCATGCACCGATCTTGCACCGAAACTAATACTATCTCCAACTGGACTGAAGCGAGATTCCATATGATACACTTCATCTAGCAGTTTCATTGGGTGTGTCCAAATTGATTTGAGAGCATAGAGTATGTTCCATGCAAACTGTTCACCTATCTTGCATCAAGATTAGAACTATCTCCAAACAGATAGAACCAAGATTCCAGATGAGCCTCTTCACCAATGAGTACCATCGCATGCGTCCAAAACAGTTTCTTAGCCTATGGTGCATTAGGCTCAAACCGTGTACCTATCTTGCACCGAAACTAACACTATCTCCAAAGAGAACGAAGTGAGATTCTATACTAACACTATTTCTAAGCATATGGTACGTTCAATGCAATTCGTGCACCTATCTTGCATCAAGATTAACACTATCTCCAAACAAAGCAAACTGAGCTTCCACTTGAGCCCCTTTACCTAGGAGTATCATCGGGTGCATCCAAAATGGTTTCTTAGCCTATGATGCATTAGGCGCAAACTGTGTACCTATCTTGCACCAAAACTAACTCTGTCTCCATATAGACCGAAGCGAGATTACATTTGACACATGTCATCTAGGAGTTCTATTGGGGTGCGTCCAAATGGATTTCTTAGCATATGGTATGTTCCATGTAAACCGTGCACCTATCTTGCTTCAAGATTAGCACTATCTCCAAATAGATCGAACCGACCTTCCACTTGAGCCTCTTCACCTAGGATTATCATCGGTTGCTCCCACAATAGTTTCTATGCCTATGGTGCATTATGCGCAAACCATGCACCAATCTTGCACCTAAACTAACACTATCTCCAAACAGATTGAAGCGAGATTCCATATGACACACATGATCTAGGAGTTCTATCGGGTGCGTCCAAATTGATTTTTGAGAGTATGGTACGTTCCATGCAAACCGTACACCTATCTTTCATCAAGATTAGGACAATCTCCAAACAGACCGAACCGAGCTTTTACTTGAGCCTCTTCACCTAGGAGTACCATCGGGAACTTCCACAACGATTTCTGAGCCTATGGTGCACTGGGCACAAACCATGCAACTATCTTGCACCGAAACTAATACTATCTCCAACTGGACCGAAGCGAGATTCCATATGATACACTTCATCTAGTAGTCCTATCGGGTGCATCTACAGTCCATCGGGTTGATCCAAATTTATTTCTGAGCATATGGTATGTTCCATGCAAACCGTGCACCTATCTTGCATCAAGATTAGAACTATCTCCAAACAGACAGAACCAAGATTCCACATGAGCCTCTTCAATAAGGAGTACCATGGCGTGCGTCCAAAATAGTTTCTTAGCCTATGGTGCATTTGGCACAAACCGTGTACCTATCTTGCACCGAAACTAACACTATCTCCAAAGAGACCGAAGTGAGGTTCTATATGACACACGTCATCTAGGAGTTCTATTGGGTGCTTCCAAATATATTTCTAAGCATATAGTATGTTCCATGCAATTCGTGCACCTATCTTACATCAAGATTAGCACTATCTCCAAACAAAAGCAAACTGAGCTTCCACTTGAGCCCCTTTACCCAGGAGTATCATTGGGTGCATCCAAAATGGTTTCTTAGCCTATGATGCATTAGGCGCAAACTGTGTACCTATCTTGCACCAAAACTAACTCTATCTCCAAACAGACCAAAGCGAGATTCTATATGACACATGTCATCTAGGAGTTCTACTGGGGTGCGTCTAAATGGATTTCTTAGCATATGGTATGTTCCATGTAAACCGTACACCTATCTTGCTTCAAGATTAGCACTATCTCCAAACAGATCGAACCGAGCTTCCACTTGAGCCTCTTCACCTAGGATTATCATCAGGTGCTTCCATAATAGTTTCTCAGCCTATGGTGCATTATGTGCAAACCATGCAGCAATCTTGCACCTAAACTAAAACTGTCTCCAAACAGATTGAAGTGAGATTCCATATGACACACATGATCTAGGAGTTCTATCGGGTGCGTCCAAATAGATTTCTGAGAATATGGTACGTTCCATGCAAACCGTACACCTATCTTTCATCAAGATTAGCACTATCTCCAAACAGACCGAACCGAGCTTTCACTTGAGCCTCTTCACCTAGGAGTACCATCGAGAACTTCCACAACGATTTCTGAGCCTATGGTGCACTGAGCACAAATCATGCAACTATCTTGCACCGAAACTAATACTATCTCCAACTGGACCGAAGCGAGATTCAATATGATACACTTCATCTAGTAGTTCCATCGGGTGCATCCACAGTTCCATCGGGTGTGTCCAAATTGATTTCTGAGCATATGGTATGTTCCATGCAAACTGTGCACCTATCTTGCATCAAGATTATAATATCTCCAAACAGACAGAACCAAGATTCCACATGAGCCTCTTCACCAAGGAGTACCATCGCGTGCGTCCAAAATTGTTTCTTAGCCTATGGTGCATTAGGCACAAACCGTGTGCCTATCTTGCTGCAAAAATAACACTATCTCCAAAGAGGCCGAAGTGAGATTCTATATGACACTCGTCATCTAGGAGTTCTATTGGGTGCTTCCAAGTATATTTCTAAGCATATGGTACGTTTGATGCAATTCGTGCACCTATCTTGCATCAAGATTAGCACTATCTCCAAACAAAGCAAACTGAGCTTCCACTTGAGCCCCTTTACCCAGGAGTATCATCGGGTGCATCCAAAATGGTTTCTTAGCCTATGATGCATTAGGCGCAAACTGTGTACCTATCTTGCACCAAAACTAACTCTGTCTCCAAACAGACCAAAGCGAGATTCTATATGACACATGTCATCTAGGAGTTCTATTGGGGTGCGTCCAAATGGATTTCTTTGCATATGGTATGTTCCATGCAAACCGTGCACCTATCTTGCATCAAGATTAGCACTATCTCCAAACAGATCGAACCGACCTTCCACTTGAGCATCTTCACCTAGGAGTACCATCGGGAACTTCCACAACGATTTCTGAGCCTATGGTGCACTAGGCACAAACCATGCAACTATCTTGCACCGAAACTAATACTATCTCCAACTGGACCGAAGCGAGATTCAATATGATACACTTCATCTAGTAGTTCCATCGAGTGCATCTACAGTTCCATCGGGTGTGTCTAAATTGATTTCTGAGCATATGGTATGTTCCATGCAAACTGTGCACCTATCTTGCATCAAGATTAGAACTATCTCCAAACAGAAAAAACCAAGATTCCACATGAGCCTCTTCACCAAGGAGTACCATCGCGTGCGTCGAAAATTGTTTCTTAGCCTATGGTGCATTATTAGGCACAAACCGTGTACCTATCTTGCACCGAAAATAACACTATCTAAAAAGAGGCCGAAGTGAGATTCTATATGACACTCGTCATCTAGGAGTTCTATTGGGTGCTTCCAAATATATTTCGAAGCATATGGTACGTCCGATGCCATTCGTGCACCTGTCTTGCATCAAGATTAGCACTATCTCCAAACAAAGCAAACTGAGCTTCCACTTGAGCCCCTTTACCCAGGAGTATCATCGGGTGCATCCAAAATGGTTTCTTAGCCTATGATGCATTAGGCGCAAACTGTGTACCTATCTTGCACCAAAACTACCTCTGTCTCCAAATAGACCAAAGCAAGGTTCTATATGACACTTGTCATCTAGGAGTTCTATTGGGGCGCTTCCATATGGATTTCTTAGCATATGGTATGTTCCCTGCAAACCGTGCACCTATCTTGCATCAAGATTAGCACTATCTCCAAACAGATTGAACCAAACTTCCACTTGAGCCTCTTCACCTAGGATTATCATCGGGTGCTTCCATAATGGTTTCTGAGCCTATGGTGTATTATGCGCAAACCATGCACCAATCTTACACCTAAACTAACACTATCTTCATACAGATTGAAGCGAGATTCCATATGACACACATGATCTAGGAGTTCTATCGGGTGCGTCCAAATTGATTTCTGAGAATATGGTATGTTCCATGCAAACCGTACACCTATCTTTCATTAAGATTAACACTATCTCCAAACAGACCAAACCGAGCTTTCACTTGAGCCTCTTCACCTAGGAGTACCATCGGGAACTTCCACAATGATTTATGTGCCAATGGTGCACTGGGCACAAACCATGTAACTATCTTGCACCAAAACTAATACTATCTCCAACTGGACCAAAGCGAGATTCCATATGATACACTTCATCTAGTAGTTCCATCGGGTGCATCTACAGTTCTATCGGGTGTGTCCAAATTGATTTCTGAGCATATAGTATGTTCCATGCAAGCCGTGCACCTATCTTGCATCAAGATTAGAACTATCTCCAAACAAACAGAACCAAGATTCCACATGAGCCTCTTCACCATGGAGTACCATTGCGTGCGTCCAAAATAGTTTCTTAGCCTATGGTGCATTTGGCACAAACCGTGTACCTATCTTGCACCGAAACTAACACTATCTCCAAAGAGACCGAAGTGAGATTCTATATGACACACATCATCTAGGAGTTCTATTTGGTGCTTCCAAATATATTTCTAAGCATATGGTACGTTCGATGCAATTCGTGCACCTATCTTGCATCAAGATTAGCACTATCTCCAAACAAATCAAACTGAGCTTCCACTTGAGCCCCTTTACCCAGGAGTATCATCGGGTGCATCCAAAATGGTTTCTTAGCCTATGATGCATTAGGCGCAAACTGTGTACCTATCCTGCACCAAAACTAAATCTGTCTCCAAACAGACCAAAGCGAGATTCTATATGACACATGTCATCTAGGAGTTCTATTGGGGTGCGTCTAAATGGATTTCTTAGCACACGGTATGTTCCATGCAAACCGTGCACCTATCTTGCATCAAGATTAGCACTATCTCCAAACAGATCGAACCAACCTTCCACTTGAGCCTCTTCACCTAGGATTATCATCGGGTGCTTCCATAATGGTTTCTGAGCCTATTGTGCATTATGCGCAAACCATGCACCAATCTTGCACCTAAACTAACACTGTCTCCAAACAGATTGAAGCTAGATTCCATATGACACACATGGTCTAGGAGTTCTATCGGGTGCATCCAAATTGATTTATGAGAATATGGTACATTCCATGCAAACCGTACACCAATCTTTCATCAAGATTAGCACTATCTCCAAACAGACCGAACCGAGCTTTCACTTGAGCCTCTTCACCTAGCAGTACCATCGGGAACTTCAACAACGGTTTCTAAGCCTATGGTGCACTGGACGCAAACCATGCACCTATCTTGCACCGAAACTAATACTATCTCCAACTAGACTAAAGCGAGATTCCATATGATACACTTCATCTATTTGTTCAATCGGGTGCATCTACAGTTCCATCGGGTGTGTCCAACTTGATTTCTGAATATATGGTATGTTCCAAGCAAACCGTGCACCTTTCTTGCATCAAGATTAGAACTATCTCAAAACAGACAGAACCAAGATTCCACATGAGCCTCTTCACCAAGGAGTACCATCGCGTGCGTCCAAAATAGTTTCTTAGCCTATGGTGCATTAGGCACAAACCGTGTACCTATCTTGCACCGAAACTAACACTATCTCCAAAGAGACCAAAGTGAGATTCTATATGACACACGTCATCTAGGAGTTCTATTGGGTGCTTCCAAATATATTTCTAAGCATATGGTACGTTCGATGCAATTCGTGCACCTATCTTGCATCTAGATTAGCACTATCTCCAAACAAAGCAAACTGAGCTTCCACTTGAGCCCCTTTACCCAGGAGTATCATCGGGTGCATCCAAAATGGTTTCTTATCCTATCATGCATTAGGCGCAAACTGTGTACCTATCTTGCACCAAAACTAACTCTGTCTCCAAACACACCAAAGCGAGATTCTATATGACACATGTCATCTAGGAGTTCTATTGGGGTGCGTCTAAATGGATTTCTTAGCATATGGTATGTTCCATGCAAACCGTACACCTATCTTGCATCAAGATTAGCACTATCTCCAAACAGATCAAACCGACCTTCCACTTGAGCCTCTTCACCTAGGAGTACTATCGGGTGCTTCCATAATGGTTTCTGAGCCTATGGTGTATTATGCGCAAACCATGCACCAATCTTACACCTAAACTAACACTATCTTCATACAGATTGAAGCGAGATTCCATATGACACACATGGTCTAGGAGTTCTATCGGGTGCATCCAAATTGATTTATGAGAATATGGTACATTCCATGCAAACCGTACACCAATCTTTCATCAAGATTAGCACTATCTCCAAACAGACCGAACCGAGCTTTCACTTGAGCCTCTTCACCTAGCAGTACCATCGGGAACTTCAACAACGGTTTCTAAGCCTATGGTGCACTGGACGCAAACCATGCACCTATCTTGCACCGAAACTAATACTATCTCCAACTAGACTAAAGCGAGATTCCATATGATACACTTCATCTATTTGTTCAATCGGGTGCATCTACAGTTCCATCGGGTGTGTCCAACTTGATTTCTGAATATATGGTATGTTCCAAGCAAACCGTGCACCTTTCTTGCATCAAGATTAGAACTATCTCAAAACAGACAGAACCAAGATTCCACATGAGCCTCTTCACCAAGGAGTACCATCGCGTGCGTCCAAAATAGTTTCTTAGCCTATGGTGCATTAGGCACAAACCGTGTACCTATCTTGCACCGAAACTAACACTATCTCCAAAGAGACCGAAGTGAGATTCTATATGACACACGTCATCTAGGAGTTCTATTGGGTGCTTCCAAATATATTTCTAAGCATATGGTACGTTCGATGCAATTCGTGCACCTATCTTGCATCTAGATTAGCACTATCTCCAAACAAAGCAAACTGAGCTTCCACTTGAGCCCCTTTACCCAGGAGTATCATCGGGTGCATCCAAAATGGTTTCTTATCCTATCATGCATTAGGCGCAAACTGTGTACCTATCTTGCACCAAAACTAACTCTGTCTCCAAACACACCAAAGCGAGATTCTATATGACACATGTCATCTAGGAGTTCTATTGGGGTGCGTCTAAATGGATTTCTTAGCATATGGTATGTTCCATGCAAACCGTACACCTATCTTGCATCAAGATTAGCACTATCTCCAAACAGATCAAACCGACCTTCCACTTGAGCCTCTTCACCTAGGAGTACTATCGGGTGCTTCCATAATGGTTTCTGAGCCTATGGTGTATTATGCGCAAACCATGCACCAATCTTACACCTAAACTAACACTATCTTCATACAGATTGAAGCGAGATTCCATATGACACACATGATCTAGGAGTTCTATCGGGTGCGTCCAAATTGATTTCTGAGAATATGGTATGTTCCATGCAAACCGTACACCTATCTTTCATCAAGATTAACACTATCTCCAAACAGACCAAACCGAGCTTTCACTTGAGCCTCTTCACCTAGGAGTACCATCGGGAACTTCCACAATGATTTATGAGCCAATGGTGCACTGGGCACAAACCATATAACTATCTTGCACCGAAACTAATACTATCTCCAACTGGACCGAAGCGAGATTCCATATGATACACTTCATCTAGGAGTTCCATCGGGTGCATCTACAGTTCCATCGGGTGTGTCCAAATTGATTTCTGAGCATATGGTATGTTCCATGCAAGCCGTGCACCTATCTTGCATCAAGATTAGAACTATCTCCAAACAAACAGAACCAAGATTCCACATGAGCCTCTTCACCATTGAGTACCATCGCGTGCGTCCAAAATAGTTTCTTAGCCTATGGTGCATTTGGCACAAACCGTGTACCTATCTTGCACCGAAACTAACACTATCTCCAAAGAGACCGAAGTGAGATTCTATATGACACACATCATCTAGGAGTTCTATTTGGTGCTTCCAAATATATTTCTAAGCATATTGTACGTTCGATGCAATTCGTGCACCTATCTTGCATCAAGATTAGCACTATATCCAAACAAATCAAACTGAGCTTCCACTTGAGCCCCTTTACCCAGGAGTATCATCGGGTGCATGCAAAATGGTTTCTTAGCCTATGATGCATTAGGCGCAAACTGTGTACCTATCCTGCACCAAAACTAACTCTGTCTCCAAACAGACCAAAGCGAGATTCTATATGACACATGTCATCTAGGAGTTCTATTGGGGTGCGTCTAAATGGATTTCTTAGCATACGGTATGTTCCATGCAAACCGTGCACCTATCTTGCATCAAGATTAGCACTATCTCCAAACAGATCGAACCAACCTTCCACTTGAGCCTCTTCACCTAGGATTATCATCGGGTGCTTCCATAATGGTTTCTGAGCCTATTGTGCATTATGCGCAAACCATGCACCAATCTTGCACCTAAACTAACACTGTCTCCAAACAGATTGAAGCTAGATTCCATATGACACACATGGTCTAGGAGTTCTATCGGGTGCATCCAAATTGATTTATGAGAATATGGTACATTCCAAGCAAACCGTACACCTATCTTTCATCAAGATTAGCACTATCTCCAAATAGACCGAACCGAGCTTTCACTTGAGCCTCTTCACCTAGGAGTACCATCGGGAACTTCAACAACGGTTTCTAAGCCTATGGTGCACTGGACGCAAACCATGCACCTATCTTGCACCGAAACTAATACTATCTCCAACTAGACTGAAGCGAGATTCCATATGATACACTTCATCTATTTGTTCTATCGGGTGCATCTACAGTTCCATCGGGTGTGTCCAACTTGATTTCTGAACATATGGTATGTTCCATGCAAACCGTGCACCTTTCTTGCATCAAGATTAGAACTATCTCCAAACAGACAGAACCAAGATTCCACATGAGCCTCTTCAACAAGGAGTACCATCGCGTGCGTCCAAAATAGTTTCTTAGCCTATGGTGCATTAGGCACAAACCGTGTACCTATCTTGCACCGAAACTAACACTATCTCCAAAGAGACCGAAGTGAGATTCTATATGACACACGTCATCTAGGAGTTCTATTGGGTGCTTCCAAATATATTTCTAAGCATATGGTACGTTCGATGCAATTCGTGCACCTATCTTGCATCAAGATAAGCACTATCTCCAAACAAAACAAACTGAGCTTCCACTTGAGCCCCTTTACCCAGGAGTATCATCGGGTGCATCCAAAATGGTTTCTTATCCTATGATGCATTAGGCGCAAACTGTGTACCTATCTTGCACCAAAACTAACTCTGTCTCCAAACACACCAAAGCGAGATTCTATATGACACATGTCATCTAGGAGTTCTATTGGGGTGCGTCTAAATGGATTTCTTAGCATATGGTATGTTCCATGCAAACCGTACACCTATCTTGCATCAAGATTAGCACTATCTCCAAACAGATCGAACCGACCATCCACTTGAGCCTCTTCACCTAGGAGTACTATCGGGTGCTTCCATAATGGTTTCTGAGCCTATGGTGCATTATGCACAAACCATGCACCAATCTTGCACCAAAACTGTCTCCAAACAGATTGAAGCAAGATTCCATATGACACACATGATCTAGGAGTTCTATCGGGTGCGTCCAAATTGATTTCTGAGAATACGGTACGTTCCATGCAAACCGTACACCTATCTTTCATCAAGATTAGCACTATCTCCAAACAAACCGAACCGAGCTTTCACTTGAGCCTCTTCACCTAGGAGTACCATCGGGAACTTCCATAACGATTTCTGAGCCTATGGTGCACTGGACACAAACCATGCAACTATCTTGCACCGAAACTAATACTATCTCCAACTGGACTGAAGCGAGATTCCATATGATACACTTCATCTAGTAGCTCCATCGGGTGCATCTGCAGTTCCATCGGGTGTGTCCAAATTGATTTCTGAGCATATGGTATGTTCCATGCAAACCGTGCACCTATCTTGCATCAAGATTAGAACTATCTCCAAACAGACAGAACCAAGGTTCCACATGAGCCTCTTCACCAAGGAGTACCATCGCGTGCGTCCAAAATAGTTTCTTAGCCTATGGTGCATTAGGCACAAACCGTGTACCTATCTTGCACCGAAACTAACACTATCTCCAAAGAGACCGAAGTGAGATTCTATATGACACACGTCATCTAGGAGTTCTATTGGGTGCTTCCAAATATATTTCTAAGCATATGGTACGTTCGATGCAATTCGTGCACCTATCTTGCATCTAGATTAGCACTATCTCCAAACAAAGCAAACTGAGCCTCCACTTGAGCCCCTTTACCCAGGAGTATCATTGGGTGCATCCAAAATGGTTTCTTAGCCTATGATGCATTTGGCGCAAACTGTGTACCTATCTTGCACCAAAACTACCTCTGTCTCCAAACAGACCTAAGCGAGATTCTATATGACACATGTCATCTAGGAGTTCTATTGGGTGCGTCCAAATGGATTTCTTAACATATGGTATGTTCCATGCAAACCGTGCACCTATCTTGCATGAAGATTAGCACTATCTCCAAACAGATCGAACCGACCTTCCACTTGAGCCTCTTCACCTAGGATTATCATCGGGTGCTTCCATAATGGTTTCTGAGCATAGGGTGCATTATGCGCAAACGATGCACCAATCTTCCACCTAAACTAACAATGTCTCTGAACAGATTGAAGCGAGATTCCAAATGACACACATGATCTAGGAGTTCTATCGGGTGAGTCCAAATTGATTTATGAGAATATGGTACGTTCTATGCAAACCGTACACCTATCTTTCATCAAGATTAGCACTATCTCCAAACAGACCGAACCGGGCTTTCACTTGAGCCTCTTCACCAAGGAGTTCCATCAGGAACTTCCACAACGATTTCTGAGCCTATGGTGCACTGGGCACAAACCATGCAACTATCTTGCACCGAAACTAATACTATCTCCAACTGGACGGAAGCGAGATTCCATATGACAAACTTCATCTAGTAGTTCCATCGGGTGCATCTACAGTCCATCAGGTGTGTCCAAATTGATTTCTGAGCATATGGTATGTTCCATGCAAACCGTGCACCTATCTTGCATCAAGATTGGAACTATCTTCAAACAGACAGAACCAAGGTTCCACATGAGCCTCTTCACCAAGGAGTACCATCGCGTGCGTCCAAAATAGTTTCTTAGCCTATGGTGCATTTGGCACAAACCGTGTACCTATCTTGCACCGAAACTAACACTATCTCCAAAGAGACCGAAGTGAGATTCTATATGACACACATCATTTAGGAGTTCTATTGGGTGCTTCCAAATATATTTCTAAGCATATGGTACGTTTGATGCAATTCGTGCACCTATCTTGCATCAAGATTATCACTATCTCCAAACAAAGCAAACTGAGCTTCCACTTGAGCCCCTTTACCCAGGAGTATCATCGGGTGCATCCAAAATGGTTTCTTAATGATGCATTAGGCGCAAACTGTGTACCTATCTTGCACCAAAACTAACTCTGTCTCCAAATAGACCAAAGCGAGATTCCATATGACACATGTCATCTAGGAGTTCTATTGCGATGCATCCAAATAGATTTCTTAGCATATGGTATGTTCCATGAAAACCGTGCACCTATCTTGCATCAAGATTAGCACTATCTCCAAACAGATCAAACCGACCTTCCACTTGAGCCTCTTCACCTAGGAGTACTATCGGGTGCTTCCATAATGGTTTCTGAGCCTATGGTGCATTATGCACAAACCATGCACCAATCTTGCACCAAAACTGTCTCCAAACAGATTGAAGCAAGATTCCATATGACACACATGATCTAGGAGTTCTATCGGGTGTGTCCAAATTGATTTCTGAGAATACGGTACGTTCCATGCAAACCGTACACCTATCTTTCATCAAGATTAGTACTATCTCCAAACAGACCGAACCGAGCTTTCACTTGAGCCTCTTCACCTAGGAGTACCATCGGGAACTTCCACAACGATTTCTGAGCCTATGGTGCACTAGGCACAAACCATGCAACTATCTTGCACCGAAACTAATACTATCTCCAACTGGACTGAAGCGAGATTCCACATGATACACTTCATCTAATAGTTCCATTGGGTGCATCTACCATTCCATCGGGTGTGTCCAAATTGATTTGTGAGCATATGGTATGTTCCATGCAAACTGTGCACCTATCTTGCATCAAGATTAGAACTATCTCCAAACAGACAGAACCAAGATTCCACATGAGCCTCTTCACCAAGGAGTACCATCGTGTGCGTCTAAAATAGTTTCTTAGCCTATGGTGCTTTAGGCACAAACTGTGTACCTTTCTTGCACCGAACTAACACTATCTCCAAAGAGACCGAAGTGAGATTCTATATGACACACGTTATCTAGGAGTTCTATTGGGTGCTTCCAAATATATTTCAAAGCATATGGTACATTCGATGCAATTCGTGCACCTATCTTGCATCAAGATTAGCAATATCTCCAAACAAAGCAAACTGAGCTTCCACTTGAGCCCCTTTACCCAGGAGTATCATCGGGTGCATCCAAAATGGTTTCTTAGCCTATGATGCATTAGGCGCAAACTGTGTACCTATCTTGCACCAAAACTAACTCTGTCTCCAAACAGACCAAAGCGAGATTCTATATGACACATGTCATCTAGGAGTTCTATTGGGGTGTGTCTAAATGGATTTCTTAGTATATGGTATGTTCCATGCAAACCGTGCACCTATCTTGCATCGAGATTAGCACTATCTCCAAACAGATCGAACCGACCTTCCACTTGAGCCTCTTCACCTAGGAGTATTATCAGGTGCTTCCATAATGGTTTCCGAGCCTATGGTGCATTATGCGCAAACCATGCACCAATCTTGCACCTAAACTAACACTATCTCCAAACAGATTGAAGCGACATTCCATATGACACACATGATCTAGGAGTTCTATCGGGTGCGTCCAAATTGATTTCCGAGAATATGGTATGTTCCATGCATGCAGCTATCTTGCATCAAGATTAGCATGATCTCCAAACAGATCGAACCGACCTTCCACTTGAGCCTCTTCACCTAAGAGTACCATCGGGAACTTCCACAACGATTTCTGAGCCTATGGTGCACTGGGCACAAACCATGCAACTATCTTTCACCGAAACTAATACTATCTCCAACTGGACCGAAGCGAGATTCCATATGATACACTTCATCTAGTAGTTCCATTGGGTGCTTCCAAATATATTTCGAAGCTTATGGTACGTTGGATGCAATTCGTGCACATATCTTGCATCAAGATTAGCACTATCTCCAAACAAAGCAAACTGAGCTTCCACTTGAGCCCCTTTACCCAGGAGCATCATCGGGTGCGTCCAAAATGGTTTCTTATCCTATGATGCATTAGGCGCAAACTATGTACCTATCTTGCACCAAAACTAACTCTGTCCCAAACAGACCAAAGCGAGATTCTATATGACACATGTCATCTAGGAGTTCTATTGGGGTGCGTCTAAATGGATTTCTTAGCATATGATATGTTCCATGCAAACCGTGCACCTATCTTGCATCAAGATTATCACTATTTCCAAACAGATCGAACCGGCCTTCCACTTGAGCCTCTTTACCTAGGATTATCATCGGGTGCTTCCATAATGGTTTCTGAGCCTATGGTGCATTATGCGCAAACCATGCCCCAATCTTGCACCTAAACTAACACTGTCTCCAAACAGATTGAAGCGAGATTCCATATGAGACACATGATCTAGGAGTTCCATTGGGTGTGTCCAAATTGATTTCTGAGCATATGGTATGTTCCATGCAAACCGTGCACCTATCTTGCATCAAGATTAGCACTATCTCCAAACAGACAGAACCGAGATTCCACATGAGCCTCTTCACCTAGGAGTACCATCGCGTGCGTCCAAAATAGTTTCTTAGCCTATGGTGCATTAGGCACAAACCGTGTACCTATCTTGCACCAAAACTAACAATATCTCCAAAGAGACCGAAGTGAGATTCTATATGACACAGGTCATCTAGGAGTTCTATTGGGTGCTTCCAAAAATATTTTGAAACATATGGTACGTTCGATGCAATTCGTGCACCTATCTTGCATCAAGATTAGCACTATCTCCAAACAAAGCAAACTGAGCTTCCACTTGAGCCCCTTTACCCAGGAGTATCATCGGGTGCATCCAAAATGGTTTCTTAGCCTATGATGCAGTAGGCGCAAACTGTGTACCTATCTTGCACCAAAACAACCTCTATCTCCAAATAGACCAAAGCAAGGTTCTATATGACACTTGTCATCTAGGAGTTCTATTGGGGTGCGTCCAAATGGATTTCTTAGCATATGGTATGTTCCATGCAAACCGTGCACCTATCTTGCATCAAGATTAGCACTATCTCCAAATATATCGAACCAAACTTCCACTAGAGCCTCTTCACCTAGGATTATCATCGGGTGCTTCCATAATGTTTTCTAAGCCTATGGTGCATTACGCGCAAACCATGCACCAATCTTGCACCTAAACTAACACTGTCTCCAAACAGATTGAAGCGACATTCCATATGACACACATGATCTAGGAGTTCTATCGGGTGCGTCCAAATTGATTTCCGAGAATATGGTATGTTCCATGCATGCAGCTATCTTGCATCAAGATTAGCATGATCTCCAAACAGATCGAACCGACCTTCCACTTGAGCCTCTTCACCTAGGAGTACCATCGGGAACTTCCACAACGATTTCTGAGCCTATGGTGCACTGGGCACAAACCATGCAACTATCTTGCACCGAAACTAATACTATCTCCAACTGGACCGAAGCGAGATTCCATATGATACACTTCATCTAGTAGTTCCATTGGGTGCATCTACAGTTCCATCGGGTGTGTCCAAATTGATTTCTGAGCATATGGTATGTTCCATGCAAACCGTGCACCTATCTTGCATTAAGATTAGAACTATCTCCAAACAGACAGAACCAAGATTCCACATGAGCCTCTTCACCAAGGAGTACCATCGCGTGCATCCAAAATAGTTTCTTAGCCTATGGTGCATTAGGCACAAACCGTGTACCTATCTTGCACCGAAACTAACACTATCTCCAAAGTGATCGAAGTGAGATTCTATATGACACACGTCATCTAGGAGTTCTATTTGGTGCTTCCAAATATATTTCTGAGCTTATGGTACGTTGGATGCAATTCGTGCACATATCTTGCATCAAGATTAGCACTATCTCCAAACAAAGCAAACTAAGCTTCCACTTGAGCCCCTTTACCCAGGAGTATCATCGGGTGCATCCAAAATGGTTTCTTAGCCTATGATGCATTAGGCGCAAACTGTGTACCTATCTTGCACCAAAACTAACTCTGTCTCCAAACAGACCAAAGCGAGATTCTATATGACACATGTCATCTAGGAGTTCTATTGGGGTGCGTCCAAATGGATTTCTTTGCATATGGCATGTTCTATGCAAACCGTGCACCTATCTTGCATCAAGATTAGCACTATCTCCAAACAGATCGAACCGACCTTCCACTTGAGCCTCTTCACCTAGGAGTACCATCGGGAACTTCCACAACGATTTCTGAGCCTATGGTGCACTGGGCACAAACCATGCAACTATCTTGCACCGAAACTAATACTATCTCCAACTGGACCGAAGCGAGATTCCATATGATACACTTCATCTAGTAGTTCCATTGGGTGCATCTACAGTTCCATCGGGTGTGTCCAAATTGATTTCTGAGCATATGGTATGTTCCATGCAAACCGTGCACCTATCTTGAATCAGGATTAGAACTATCTCCAAACAGACAAAACCAAGATTCCACATGAGCCTCTTCACCAAGGAGTACCATCGCGTGCGTCCAAAATAGTTTCTTAGCCTATGGTGCATTAGGCACAATCCGTGTACCTATCTTGCACCGAAACAAACACTATCTCCAAAGAGACAGAAGTGAGATTCTATATGACACACGTCATCTAGGAGTTCTATTCGGTGCTTCCAAATATATTTTGAAGCATATGGTACGTTCGATGCAATTCATGCACCTATCTTGCATCAAGATTAGCACTATCTCCAAACATAGCAAACTGAGCTTCCACTTGAGCCCCTTTACCCAGGAGTATCATCGGGTGCATCCAAAATGGTTTCTTAGCCTATGATGTATTAGGCGCAAACTGTGTACCTATCTTGCACCAAAACTAACTCTGTCTCCAAACAGACCAAAGCGAGATTCTATATGACACATGTCATCTAGGAGTTCTATTGGGGTGCGTCTAAATGGATTTCTTAGCATATGGTATGTTCCATGCAAACCGTGCACCTATCTTGCATCAAGATTAGCACTATCTCCAAACAGATCGAACCGACCTTCCACTTGAGCCTCTTCACCTAGGATTATCATCGGGTGCTTCCATAATGGTTTCTGAGCCTATGGTGCATTATGTGCAAACCATGCACCAATCATGCACCTAGACTAACACTGTCTCCAAACAGATTGAAGCGAGATTCCGTATGACACACATGATCTAGGAGTTCTATTGGGTGCGTCCAAATTGATTTCTGAGAATATGGTATGTTCCATGCAAACCGTACACCTATCTTTCATCAAGATTAGCACTATCTCCAAAAAGACCGAACCGAGCTTTCACTTGAGCCTCTTCACCTAGGAGTACCATCGGGAACTTCCACAACGATTTCTGAGCCTATGGTGCACTAGGCACAAACCATGCAACTATCTTGCACCGAAACTAATACTATCTCCAACTGGACCGAAGCGAGATTCCATATGATATACTTCATCTAATAGTTCCATTGGGTGCATCTACAGTTCCATCGGGTGTGTCCAAATTGATTTCTGAGCGTATGATATGTTCCATGCAAACCGTGCACCTATCTTGCATCAAGATTAGAACTATCTCCAAACAGACAGAACCAAGATTCCACATGAGCCTCTTCACCAAGGAGTACCATCGTGTGCGTCCAAAATAGTTTCTTAGCCTATGGTGCTTTAGGCACAAACCGTGTACCTTTCTTGCACCGAACTAACACTATCTCCAAAGAGACCGAAGTGAGATTCTATATGACACACATCATCTAGGAGTTCTATTGGGTGCTTCCAAATATATTTCGAAGCATATGGTACATTCGATGCAATTCGTGCACCTATCTTGCATCTAGATTAGCACTATCTCCAAACAAAGCAAACTGAGCTTCCACTTGAGCCCCTTTACCCAGGAGTATCATCGGGTGCATCCAAAATGGTTTCTTAGCCTATGATGCATTAGGCGCAAACTGTGTACCTATCTTGCACCAAAACTACCTCTGTCTCCAAACAGACCAAAGCGAGATTCTATATGACACATGTCATCTAGGAGTTCTATTGGGGTGTGTCTAAATGGATTTCTTAGTATATGGTATGTTCCATGCAAACCGTGCACCTATCTTGCATCGAGATTAGCACTATCTCCAAACAGATCGAACCGACCTTCCACTTGAGCCTCTTCACCTAGGAGTATTATCAGGTGCTTCCATAATGGTTTCCGAGCCTATGGTGCATTATGCGCAAACCATGCACCAATCTTGCACCTAAACTAACACTGTCTCCAAACAGATTGAAGCGACATTCCATATGACACACATGATCTAGGAGTTCTATCGGGTGCGTCCAAATTGATTTCCGAGAATATGGTATATTCCATGCATGCAGCTATCTTGCATCAAGATTAGCATGATCTCCAAACAGACCGAACCGGGCTTTCACTTGAGCCTCTTCACCTAAGAGTACCATCGGGAACTTCCACAACGATTTCTGAGCCTATGGTGCACTGGGCACAAACCATGCAACTATCTTGCACCGAAACTAATACTATCTCCAACTGGACGGAAGCGAGATTCCATATGACAAACTTCATCTAGTAGTTCCATTGGGTCCATCTACAGTTCCATCGGGTGTGTCCAAATTGATTTCTGAGCATATGGTATGTTCCATGCAAACCGTGCACCTATCTTGCATCAAGATTAGAACTATCTCCGAACAGACAGAACCAAGATTCCACATGAGCCTTTTCACCAAGGAGTACCATCGCGTGCGTCCAAAATAGTTTCTTAGCCTATGGTGCATTAGGCACAAACCGTGTACCTATCTTGCACCAAACTAACACTATCTCGAAAGAGACCGAAGTGAGATTCTATATGACACACGTCATCTAGGAGTTCTATTGGGTGCTTCCAAATATATTTCTAAGCATATGGTACGTTCGATGCAATTCGTGCACCTATCTTGCATCAAGATTAGCACTATCTCCAAACATAGCAAACTGAGCTTCCACTTGAGCCCCTTTACCCAGGAGTATCATCGGGTGCATCCAAAACGGTTTCTTAGCCTATGATCTATTAGGCACAAACTGTATACCTATCTTGCACCAAAACTAACTTTGCCTTCAAACAGACCAAAGCGAGATTCTATATGACACATGTCATCTAGGAGTTCTATTGGGGTGCGTCCAAATGGATTTCTTTGCATATGGTATGTTCCATGCAAACCGTGCACCTATCTTGCATCAAGATTAGCACTATCTCCAAACAGATCGAACCGACCTTCCACTTGAGCCTCTTCACCTAGGAGTATTATCGGGTGCTTCCATAATGGTTTCCGAGCATATGGTGCATTATGCACAAACCATGCACCAATCTTGCACCTAAACTAACACTGTCTCCAAACAGATTGAAGCGAGATTCCATATGAGACACATGATCTAGGAGTTCTATCGGGTGCGTCCAAATTGATTTCTGAGAACATGGTATGTTCCATGCAAACCGTACACCTATCTTTCATCAAGATTAGCACTATCTCCAAAAAGACCGAACCGAGCTTTCACTTGAGCCTCTTCACCTAGGAGTACCATCGGGAACTTCCACAACGATTTCTGAGCCTATGGTGCACTGGGCACAAACCATGCAACTATCTTGCACCGAAACTAATACTATCTCCAACTGGACCGAAGCGAGATTCCATATGATATACTTCATCTAATAGTTCCATTGGGTGCATCTACAGTTCCATCGGGTGTGTCCAAATTGATTTCTGAGCGTATGATATGTTCCATGCAAACCGTGCACCTATCTTGCATCAAGATTAGAACTATCTCCAAACAGACAGAACCAAGATTCCACATGAGCCTCTTCACCAAGGAGTACCATCGTGTGCGTCTAAAATAGTTTCTTAGCCTATGGTGCTTTAGGCACAAACCGTGTACCTTTCTTGCACCGAACTAACACTATCTCCAAAGAGACCGAAGTGAGATTCTATATGACACACGTTATCTAGGAGTTCTATTGGGTGCTTCCAAATATATTTCAAAGCATATGGTACATTCGATGCAATTCGTGCACCTATCTTGCATCAAGATTAGCAATATCTCCAAACAAAGCAAACTGAGCTTCCACTTGAGCCCCGTTACCCAGGAGTATCATCGGGTGCATCCAAAATGGTTTCTTAGCCTATGATGCATTAGGCGCAAACTGTGTACCTATCTTGCACCAAAACTAACTCTGTCTCCAAACAGACCAAAGCGAGATTCTATATGACACATGTCATCTAGGAGTTCTATTGGGGTGTGTCTAAATGGATTTCTTAGTATATGGTATGTTCCATGCAAACCGTGCACCTATCTTGCATCGAGATTAGCACTATCTCCAAACAGATCGAACCGAACTTCCACTTGAGCCTCTTCACCTAGGAGTATTATCAGGTGCTTCCATAATGGTTTCCGAGCCTATGGTGCATTATGCGCAAACCATGCACCAATCTTGCACCTAAACTAACACTGTCTCCAAACAGATTGAAGCGACATTCCATATGACACACATGATCTAGGAGTTCTATCGGGTGCGTCCAAATTGATTTCCGAGAATATGGTATGTTCCATGCATGCAGCTATCTTGCATCAAGATTAGCATGATCTCCAAACAGATCGAACCGACCTTCCACTTGAGCCTCTTCACCTAAGAGTACCATCGGGAACTTCCACAACGATTTCTGAGCCTATGGTGCACTGGGCACAAACCATGCAACTATCTTTCACCGAAACTAATACTATCTCCAACTGGACCGAAGCGAGATTCCATATGATACACTTCATCTAGTAGTTCCATTGGGTGCTTCCAAATATATTTCGAAGCATATGGTACGTTGGATGCAATTCGTGCACATATCTTGCATCAAGATTAGCACTATCTCCAAACAAAGCAAACTGAGCTTCCACTTGAGCCCCTTTACCCAGGAGCATCATCGGGTGCGTCCAAAATGGTTTCTTATCCTATGATGCATTAGGCGCAAACTATGTACCTATCTTGCACCAAAACTAACTCTGTCCCAAACAGACCAAAGCGAGATTCTATATGACACATGTCATCTAGGAGTTCTATTGGGGTGCGTCTAAATGGATTTCTTAGCATATGATATGTTCCATGCAAACCGTGCACCTATCTTGCATCAAGATTATCACTATTTCCAAACAGATCGAACCGGCCTTCCACTTGAGCCTCTTTACCTAGGATTATCATCGGGTGCTTCCATAATGGTTTCTGAGCCTATGGTGCATTATGCGCAAACCATGCCCCAATCTTGCACCTAAACTAACACTGTCTCCAAACAGATTGAAGCGAGATTCCATATGAGACACATGATCTAGGAGTTCCATTGGGTGTGTCCAAATTGATTTCTGAGCATATGGTATGTTCCATGCAAACCGTGCACCTATCTTGCATCAAGATTAGCACTATCTCCAAACAGACAGAACCGAGATTCCACATGAGCCTCTTCACCTAGGAGTACCATCGCGTGCGTCCAAAATAGTTTCTTAGCCTATGGTGCATTAGGCACAAACCGTGTACCTATCTTGCACCAAACTAACACTATCTCCAAAGAGACCAAAGTGAGATTCTATATGACACAGGTCATCTAGGAGTTCTATTGGGTGCTTCCAAATATATTTTGAAACATATGGTACGTTCGATGCAATTCGTGCACCTATCTTGCATCAAGATTAGCACTATCTCCAAACAAAGCAAACTGAGCTTCCACTTGAGCCCCTTTACCCAGGAGTATCATCGGGTGCATCCAAAATGGTTTCTTAGCCTATGATGCAGTAGGCGCAAACTGTGTACCTATCTTGCACCAAAACAACCTCTATCTCCAAATAGACCAAAGCAAGGTTCTATATGACACTTGTCATCTAGGAGTTCTATTGGGGTGCGTCCAAATGGATTTCTTAGCATATGGTATGTTCCATGCAAACCGTGCACCTATCTTGCATCAAGATTAGCACTATCTCCAAATATATCGAACCAAACTTCCACTAGAGCCTCTTCACCTAGTATTATCATCGGGTGCTTCCATAATGTTTTCTAAGCCTATGGTGCATTACGCGCAAACCATGCACCAATCTTGCACCTAAACTAACACTGTCTCCAAACAGATTGAAGCGAGATTCCATATGACACACATGATCTAGGAGTTCTATCGGTGCGTCCAAATTGATTTCTGAGAATATGGTATGTTCCATGCAAACCATACACCAATCTTTCATCAAGATTAGCACTATCTCCAAACAGACCGAACCGAGCTTTCACTTGAGCCTCTTCACCTAGGAGTACCATCGGGAACTTCCACAACAATTTCTGAGCCTATGGTGCACTGGGCACAAACCATGCAACTATCTTGCACCGAAACTAATACTATCTCCAACTGGACCGAAGCGAGATTCCATATGATACACTTCATCTAGTAGTTCCATTGGGTGCATCTACAGTTCCATCGGGTGTGTCCAAATTGATTTCTGAGCATATGGTATGTTCCATGCAAACCGTGCACCTATCTTGCATTAAGATTAGAACTATCTCCAAACAGACAGAACCAAGATTCCACATGAGCCTCTTCACCAAGGAGTACCATCGCGTGCATCCAAAATAGTTTCTTAGCCTATGGTGCATTAGGCACAAACCGTGTACCTATCTTGCACCGAAACTAACACTATCTCCAAAGAGACAGAAGTGAGATTCTATATGACACACGTCATCTAGGAGTTCTATTCGGTGCTTCCAAATATATTTTGAAGCATATGGTACGTTCGATGCAATTCATGCACCTATCTTGCATCAAGATTAGCACTATCTCCAAACATAGCAAACTGAGCTTCCACTTGAGCCCCTTTACCCAGGAGTATCATCGGGTGCATCCAAAATGGTTTCTTAGCCTATGATGCATTAGGCGCAAACTGTGTACCTATCTTGCACCAAAACTAACTCTGTCTCCAAACAGACCAAAGCGAGATTCTATATGACACATGTCATCTAGGAGTTCTATTGGGGTGCGTCCAAATGGATTTCTTTGCATATGGTATGTTCCATGCAAACCGTGCACCTATCTTGCATCAAGATTAGCACTATCTCCAAACAGATTGAACCGACCTTCCACTTGAGCCTCTTCACCTAGGAGTACCATCGGGAACTTCCACAACGATTTCTGAGCCTATGGTGCACTGGGCACAAACCATGCAACTATCTTGCACCGAAACTAATACTATCTCCAACTGGACCGACGCGAGATTTCATATGATACACTTCATCTAGTAGTTCCATTGGGTGCATCAACAATTCCATCGGGTGTGTCCAAATTGATTTCTGAGCATATGGTATGTTCCATGCAAACCGTGCACCTATCTTGAATCAAGATTAGAACTATCTCCAAACAGACAAAACCAAGATTCCACATGAGCCTCTTCACCAAGGAGTACCATCGCGTGCGTCCAAAATAGTTTCTTAGCCTATGGTGCATTAGGCACAATCCGTGTACCTATCTTGCACCGAAACTAACACTATCTCCAAAGAGACAGAAGTGAGATTCTATATGACACACGTCATCTAGGAGTTCTATTCGGTGCATCCAAATATATTTTGAAGCATGTGGTACGTTCGATGCAATTCATGCACCTATCTTGCATCAAGATTAGCACTATCTCCAAACATAGCAAACTGAGCTTCCACTTGAGCCCCTTTACCCAGGAGTATCATCGGGTGCATCCAAAATGGTTTCTTAGCCTATGATGCATTAGGCACAAACTGTATACCTATCTTGCACCAAAACTAACTCTGTCTCCAAACAGACCAAAGCGAGATTCTATATGACACATGTCATCTAGGAGTTCTATTGGGGTGTGTCTAAATGGATTTCTTAGTATATAGTATGTTCCATGCAAACCGTGCACCTATCTTGCATCGAGATTAGCACTATCTCCAAACAGATCGAACCGACCTTCCACTTGAGCCTCTTCACCTAGGAGTATTATCAGGTGCTTCCATAATGGTTTCCGAGCCGATGGTGCATTATGCGCAAACCATGCACCAATCTTGCACCTAAACTAACACTGTCTCCAAACAGATTGAAGCGACATTCCATATGACACACATGATCTAGGAGTTCTATCGGGTGCGTCCAAATTGATTTCCGAGAATATGGTATGTTCCATGCATGCAGCTATCTTGCATCAAGATTAGCATGATCTCCAAACAGATCGAACCGACCTTCCACTTGAGCCTCTTCACCTAGGAGTACCATCGGGAACTTCCACAACGATTTCTGAGCCTATGGTGCACTGGGCACAAACCATGCAACTATCTTTCACCGAAACTAATACTATCTCCAACTGGACCGAAGCGAGATTCCATATGATACACTTCATCTAGTAGTTCCATTGGGTGCTTCCAAATATATTTCGAAGCTTATGGTACGTTGGATGCAATTCGTGCACATATCTTGCATCAAGATTAGCACTATCTCCAAACAAAGCAAACTGAGCTTCCACTTGAGCCCTTTACCCAGGAGCATCATCGGGTGCGTCCAAAATGGTTTCTTATCCTATGATGCATTAGGCGCAAACTATGTACCTATCTTGCACCAAAACTAACTCTGTCCCAAACAGACCAAAGCGAGATTCTATATGACACATGTCATCTAGGAGTTCTATTGGGGTGCGTCTAAATGGATTTCTTAGCATATGATATGTTCCATGCAAACCGTGCACCTATCTTGCATCAAGATTATCACTATTTCCAAACAGATCGAACCGGCCTTCCACTTGAGCCTCTTTACCTAGGATTATCATCGGGTGCTTCCATAATGGTTTCTGAGCCTATGGTGCATTATGCGCAAACCATGCCCCAATCTTGCACCTAAACTAACACTGTCTCCAAACAGATTGAAGCGAGATTCCATATGAGACACATGATCTAGGAGTTCCATTGGGTGTGTCCAAATTGATTTCTGAGCATATGGTATGTTCCATGCAAACCGTGCACCTATCTTGCATCAAGATTAGCACTATCTCCAAACAGACAGAACCGAGATTCCACATGAGCCTCTTCACCTAGGAGTACCATCGCGTGCGTCCAAAATAGTTTCTTAGCCTATGGTGCATTAGGCACAAACCGTGTACCTATCTTGCACCAAAACTAACAATATCTCCAAAGAGACCGAAGTGAGATTCTATATGACACAGGTCATCTAGGAGTTCTATTGGGTGCTTCCAAATATATTTTGAAACATATGGTACGTTCGATGCAATTCGTGCACCTATCTTGCATCAAGATTAGCACTATCTCCAAACAAAGCAAACTGAGCTTCCACTTGAGCCCCTTTACCCAGGAGTATCATCGGGTGCATCCAAAATGGTTTCTTAGCCTATGATGCATTAGGCGCAAACTGTGTACCTATCTTGCACCAAAACTAACTCTGTCTCCAAACAGACCAAAGCGAGATTCTATATGACACATGTCATCTAGGAGTTCTATTGGGGTGCGTCCAAATGGATTTCTTTGCATATGGTATGCTCCATGCAAACCGTGCAACTATCTTGCATCAAGATTAGCACTATCTCCAAACAGATCGAACCGACCTTCCACTTGAGCCTCTTCACCTAGGAGTACCATCGGGAACTTCCACAACGATTTCTGAGCCTATGGTGCACTGGGCACAAACCATGCAACTATCTTGCACCGAAACTAATACTATCTCCAACTGGACCGACGCGAGATTTCATATGATACACTTCATCTAGTAGTTCCATTGGGTGCATCTACAATTCCATCGGGTGTGTCCAAATTGATTTCTGAGCATATGGTATGTTCCATGCAAACCGTGCACCTATCTTGAATCAAGATTAGAACTATCTCCAAACAGACAAAACCAAGATTCCACATGAGCCTCTTCACCAAGGAGTACCATCGCGTGCGTCCAAAATAGTTTCTTAGCCTATGGTGCATTAGGCACAATCCGTGTACCTATCTTGCACCGAAACTAACACTATCTCCAAAGAGACAGAAGTGAGATTCTATATGACACACGTCATCAAGGAGTTCTATTCGGTGCTTCCAAATATATTTTGAAGCATATGGTACGTTCGATGCAATTCATGCACCTATCTTGCATCAAGATTAGCACTATCTCCAAACATAGCAAACTGAGCTTCCACTTGAGCCCCTTTACCCAGGAGTATCATCGGGTGCATCCAAAATGGTTTCTTAGCCTATGATGCATTAGGCACAAACTGTATACCTATCTTGCACCAAAACTAACTCTGTCTTCAAACAGACCAAAGCGAGATTCTATATGACACATGTCATCTAGGAGTTCTATTGGGGTGCGTCTAAATGGATTTCTTAGCATATGTTATGTTCCATGCAAACCGTGCACCTATCTTGCATCAAGATTAGCACTATCTCCAAACAGATCGAACCGACCTTCCACTTGAGCCTCTTCACCTAGGAGTATTATCGGGTGCTTCCATAATGGTTTCCGAGCATATGGTGCATTATGCACAAACCATGCACCAATCTTGCACCTAAACTAACACTGTCTCCAAACAGATTGAAGCGACATTCCATATGACACACATGATCTAGGAGTTCTATCGGGTGCGTCCAAATTGATTTCCGAGAATATGGTATGTTCCATGCATGCAGCTATCTTGCATCAAGATTAGCATGATCTCCAAACAGATCGAACCGACCTTCCACTTGAGCCTCTTCACCTAGGAGTACCATCGGGAACTTCCACAACGATTTCTGAGCCTATGGTGCACTGGGCACAAACCATGGAACTATCTTTCACCGAAACTAATACTATCTCCAACTGGACCGAAGCGAGATTCCATATGATACACTTCATCTAGTAGTTCCATTGGGTGCTTCCAAATATATTTCGAAGCTTATGGTACGTTGGATGCAATTCGTGCACATATCTTGCATCAAGATTAGCACTATCTCCAAACAAAGCAAACTGAGCTTCCACTTGAGCCCCTTTACCCAGGAGCATCATCAGGTGCGTCCAAAATGGTTTCTTATCCTATGATGCATTAGGCGCAAACTATGTACCTATCTTGCACCAAAACTAACTCTGTCTCCAAACAGACTAAAGAGAGATTCTATATGACACATGTCATCTAGGAGTTCTATTGGGGTGCGTCTAAATGGATTTCTTAGCATATGGTATGTTCCATGGAAACCGTGCACCTATCTTGCATCAAGATTATCACTATCTCCAAACAGATCGAACCGGCCTTCCACTTGAGCCTCTTTACCTAGGATTATCATCGGGTGCTTCCATAATGGTTTCTGAGCCTATGGTGCATTATGCGCAAACCATGCACCAATCTTGCACCTAAACTAACACTCTCTCCAAACAGATTGAAGCGAGATTCCATATGAGACACATGATCTAGGAGTTCTATCGGGTGCGTCCAAATTGATTTCTGAGAATATGGTATGTTCCATGCAAACCGTACACCTATCTTTCATCAAGATTAGCAATATCTCCAAACAAACCGAACCGAGCTTTCACTTGAGCCTCTTCACCTAGGAGTACCATCGGGAACTTCCACAACGATTTCTGAGCCTTTGGTGCACTGGGCACAAACCATGCAACTATCTTGCACCGAAACTAATACTATCTCCAACTGGACCGAAGCGAGATTCCATATGATACACTTCATCTAGTAGTTCCATCGGGTGCATCTACAGTTCCATCGGGTGTGTCCAAATTGATTTCTGAGCATATGGTATGTTCCATGCAAACCGTTCACCTATCTTGCATCAAGATTAGAACTATCTCCAAACAGACAGAACCAAGATTCCACATGAGCCTCTTCACCAAGGAGTACCATCGCGTGCGTCCAAACTAGTTTCTTAGCCTATGGTGTATTAGGCACAAACCGTGTACCTATCTTTTACCGAAACTAACACTATCTCCAAAGAGACTGAAGTGAGATTCTATATGACACACGTCATCTATAAGTTCTATTGGGTGCTTCCAAATATATTTTGAAGCATATGGTACGTTCGATGCAATTCGTGCACCTATCTTGCATCAAGATTAGCACTATCTCCAAACAAAGAAAACTGAGCTTCCACTTGAGCCCCTTTACCCAAGAGTATCATCGGGTGCATCCAAAATGGTTTCTTAGCCTATGACGCATTAGGCACAAACTGTGTACCTATGTTGCACCAAAACTAACTCTGTCTCCAAACAGACCAAAGCGAGATTCTATATGACACATGTCATCTAGGAGTTCTATTGGGGTGCGTCTAAATGGATTTTTTAGCATATGGTATGTTCCATGCAAACTGTGCACCTATCTTGCATCAAGATTAGCACTATCTCCAAACAGATCGAACCGACCTTCCACTTGAGCCTCTTCACCTAGGATTATCATCGGGTGCTTCCATAATGGTTTCTGAGCCTATGGTGCATTATGTGCAAACCATGCACCAATCATGCACCTAAACTAACACTGTCTCCAAACAGATTGAAGCGAGATTCCATATGACACACATGATCTAGGAGTTCTATTGGGTGCGTCCAAATTGATTTCTGAGAATATGGTATGTTCCATGCAAACCGTACACCTATCTTTCATCAAGATTAGCACTATCTCCAAAAAGACCGAACCGAGCTTTCACTTGAGCCTCTTCACCTAGGAGTACCATCGGGAACTTCCACAACGATTTCTGAGCCTATGGTGCACTGGGCACAAACCATGCAACTATCTTGCACGGAAACTAATACTATCTCCAAAGAGACCGAAGTGAGATTCTATATGACACACGTCATCTAGGAGTTCTATTGGGTGCTTCGAAATATATTTCGAAGCATATGGTACGTTCGATGCCATTCGTGCACCTATCTTGCATCAAGATTAGCACTATCTCCAAACAAAGCAGACTGAGCTTCCACTTGAG
>NW_018396408.1:190783-297416 GCF_000003195.3 Sorghum bicolor
ATCATCGGGTGCATCCAAAATGGGTTCTTAGCCTATGATGCATTAGGCGCAAACTGTGTACCTATCTTGCACCAAAACTACCTCTGTCTCCAAATAGACCAAAGCAAGATTCTATATGACACTTGTCATCTAGGAGTTCTATTGGGGTGCGTCCAAATGGATTTCTTAGCATATGGTATGTTCCATGCAAACCGTGCACCTATCTTGCATCAAGATTAGCATTATCTCCAAATAGATCGAACCAAACTTCCACTTGAGCCTCTTCACCTAGGATTATCATCGGGTTCTTCTATAATGGTTTCTGAGCCTATGGTGTATTATGCGCAAACCATGCACCAATCTTGCACCTAAACTAACACTATCTCCATACATATTGAAGCGAGATTCCATATGACACACATGATCTAGGACTTCTATCGGGTGCGTCCAAATTGATTTCTGAGAATATGGTATGTTCCATGCAAACCGTACACATATCTTTCATCAAGATTAACACTATCTCCAAACAGACCGAACCGAGCTTTCACTTGAGCCTCTTCACCTAGGAGTACCATCAGGAACTTCCACAATGATTTATGAGCCAATGGTGCACTGGGCACAAACCATGTAACTATCTTGCACAGAAACTAATACTATCTCCAACTGGACCGAAGCAAGATTCCATATGATACACTTCATCTAGTAGTTCCATCGGGTGCATCTACAGTTCCATAGGGTGTGTCCAAATTGATTTCTGAGCATATGGTATGTTCCATGCAAACCGTGCACCTATCTTGCATCAAGATTAGAACTATCTCCAAACAAACAGAACCAAGATTCCACATGAGCCTCTTCACCATGGAGTACCATCGCGTGCGTCCAAAATAGTTTCTTAGCCTATGGTGCATATGGCACAAACCGTGTACCTATCTTGCACCGAAACTAACACTATCTCCAAAGAGACCGAAGTGAGATTCTATATGACACACATCATCTAGGAGTTCTATTTGGTGCTTCGAAATATATTTCTAAGCATATGGTACGTTCGATGCAATTCGTGCACCTATCTTGCATCAAGATTAGCACTATCTCCAAACAAAGCAAACTGAGCTTCCACTTGAGCCCCTTTACCCAGGAGTATCATCGGGTGCATCCAAAATGGTTTCCTAGCCTATGATGCATTAGGCGCAAACTGTGTACCTATCTTGCACCAAAACTAACTCTGTCTCCAAATAGACCAAAGCGAGATTCCATATGACACATGTCATCTAGGAGTTCTATTGCGATGCATCCAAATAGATTTCTTAGCATATGGTATGTTCCATGAAAACCGTGCACCTATCTTGCATCAAGATTAGCACTATCTCCAAACAAAGCAAACTGAGCTTCCACTTGAGCCCCTTTACCCAGGAGTATCATCGGGTGCATCCAAAATGGTTTCTTATCCTATGATGCATTAGGCGCAAACTGTGTACCTATCTTGCACCAAAACTAACTCTGTCTCCAAACAGACTAAAGAGAGATTCTATATGACACATGTCATCTAGGAGTTCTATTGGGGTGCGTCCAAATGGATTTCTTAGCATATGGTATGTTCCATGGAAACCGTGCACCTATCTTGCATCAAGATTAGTACTATCTCCAAACAGATCGAACCGACCTTCCACTTGAGCCTCTTTACCTAGGATTATCATCGGGTGCTTCCATAATGGTTTCTGAGCCTATGGTGCATTATGCGCAAACCATGCACCAATCTTGCACCTAAACTAACACTCTCTCCAAACAGATTGAAGCGAGATTCCATATGAGACACATGATCTAGGAGTTCTATCGGGTGCGTCCAAATTGATTTCTGAGAATATGGTATGTTCCATGCAAACCGTACACCTATCTTTCATCAAGATTAGCAATATCTCCAAACACACCGAACCGAGCTTACACTTGAGCCTCTTCACCTAGGAGTACCATCGGGAACTTCCACAACGATTTCTGAGCCTATGGTGCACTGGGCACAAACCATGAAACTATCTTGCACCGAAACTAATACTATCTCCAACTGGACCGAAGCGAGATTCCATATGATACACTTCATCTAGTAGTTCCATTGGGTGCATCTACAGTTCCATCGGGTGTGTCCAAATTGATTTCTGAGCATATGGTATGTTCCATGCAAACCGTGCACCTATCTTCTATCAAGATTAGAACTATCTCCAAACAGACAGAACCAAGATTCCACATGAGCCTCTTCACCAAGGAGTACCATCGCGTGCGTCCAAAATAGTTTCTTAGCCTATGGTGCATTAGGCACAAACCGTGTACCTATCTTGCACCGAAACTAACACTATCTCCAAAGAGACCGAAGTGAGACTCTATATGACACACGTCATCTAGGAGTTCTATTGGGTGCTTCCAAATATATTTCGAAGCATATGGTACGTTGGATGCAATTCGTGCACATATCTTGCATCAAGATTAGCACTATCTCCAAACAAAGCAAATTGAGCTTCCACTTGAGCCCCTTTACCCAGGAGTATCACCGGGTGCATCCAAAATGGTTTCTTATCCTATGATGCATTAGGCGCAAACTGTGTACCTATCTTGCACCAAAACTAACTCTGTCTCCAAACAGACCAAAGCGAGATTCTATATGACACATGTCATCTAGGAGTTCTATTGGGGTGCGTCTAAATTGATTTCTTAGCATATGGTATGTTCCATGGAAACCGTACACCTATCTTTCATCAAGATTAGCACTATCTCCAAACATACCGAACCGAGCTTTCACTTGAGCCTCTTCACCTAGGAGTACCATCGGGAACTTCCACAACGATTTCTGAGCCTACGGTGCACTGGGCACAAACCATGCAACTATCTTGCACGGAAACTAACACTATCTCCAAAGAGACCGAAGTGAGATTCTATATGACACACGTCATGTAGGAGTTCTATTGGGTGCTTCGAAATATATTTCGAAGCATATGGTACGTTCGATGCCATTCGTGCACCTATCTTGCATCAAGATTAGCACTATCTCCAAACAAAGCAAACTGAGCTTCCACTTGAGCCCCTTTACCCAGGAGTATCATCGGGTGCATCCAAAATGGTTTCTTAGCCTATGATGCATTAGGCGCAAACTGTGTACCTATCTTGCACCAAAACTACCTCTGTCTCCAAATAGACCAAAGCAAGATTCTATATGACACTTGTCATCTAGGAGTTCTATTGGGGTGCGTCCAAATGGATTTCTTAGCATATGGTATGTTCCATGCAAACCGTGCACCTATCTTGCATCAAGATTAGCATTATCTCCAAATAGATCGAACCAAACTTCCACTTGAGCCTCTTCACCTAGGATTATCATCGGGTTCTTCTATAATGGTTTCTGAGCCTATGGTGTATTATGCGCAAACCATGCACCAATCTTGCACCTAAACTAACACTATCTCCATACATATTGAAGCGAGATTCCATATGACACACATGATCTAGGACTTCTATCGGGTGCGTCCAAATTGATTTCTGAGAATATGGTATGTTCCATGCAAACCGTACACCTATCTTTCATCAAGATTAACACTATCTCCAAACAGACCGAACCGAGCTTTCACTTGAGCCTCTTCACCTAGGAGTACCATCAGGAACTTCCACAATGATTTATGAGCCAATGGTGCACTGGGCACAAACCATGTAACTATCTTGCACAGAAACTAATACTATCTCCAACTGGACCGAAGCAAGATTCCATATGATACACTTCATCTAGTAGTTCCATCGGGTGCATCTACAGTTCCATAGGGTGTGTCCAAATTGATTTCTGAGTATATGGTATGTTCCATGCAAACCGTGCACCTATCTTGCATCAAGATTAGAACTATCTCCAAACAAACAGAACCAAGATTCCACATGAGCCTCTTCACCATGGAGTACCATCGCGTGCGTCCAAAATAGTTTCTTAGCCTATGGTGCATTTGGCACAAACCGTGTACCTATCTTGCACCGAAACTAACACTTTCTCCAGAGAGACCGAAGTGAGATTCTATATGACACACATCATCTAGGAGTTCTATTTGGTGCTTCGAAATATATTTCTAAGCATATGGTACGTTCGATGCAATTCGTGCACCTATCTTGCATCAAGATTAGCACTATCTCCAAACAAAGCAAACTGAGCTTCCACTTGAGCCCCTTTACCCAGGAGTATCATCGGGTGCATCCAAAATGGTTTCCTAGCCTATGATGCATTAGGCGCAAACTGTGTACCTATCTTGCACCAAAACTAACTCTGTCTCCAAATAGACCAAAGCGAGATTCCATATGACACATGTCATCTAGGAGTTCTATTGCGATGCATCCAAATAGATTTCTTAGCATATGGTATGTTCCATGAAAACCGTGCACCTATCTTGCATCAAGATTAGCACTATCTCCAAACAAAGCAAACTGAGCTTCCACTTGAGCCCCTTTACCCAGGAGTATCATCGGGTGCATCCAAAATGGTTTCTTATCCTATGATGCATTAGGCGCAAACTGTGTACCTATCTTGCACCAAAACTAACTCTGTCTCCAAACAGACTAAAGAGAGATTCTATATGACACATGTCATCTAGGAGTTCTATTGGGGTGCGTCTAAATGGATTTCTTAGCATATGGTATGTTCCATGGAAACCGTGCACCTATCTTGCATCAAGATTAGTACTATCTCCAAACAGATCGAACCGACCTTCCACTTGAGCCTCTTTACCTAGGATTATCATCGGGTGCTTCCATAATGGTTTCTGAGCCTATGGTGCATTATGCGCAAACCATGCACCAATCTTGCACCTAAACTAACACTCTCTCCAAACAGATTGAAGCGAGATTCCATATGAGACACATGATCTAGGAGTTCTATCGGGTGCGTCCAAATTGATTTCTGAGAATATGGTATGTTCCATGCAAACCGTACACCTATCTTTCATCAAGATTAGCAATATCTCCAAACACACCGAACCGAGCTTACACTTGAGCCTCTTCACCTAGGAGTACCATCGGGAACTTCCACAACGATTTCTGAGCCTATGGTGCACTGGGCACAAACCATGAAACTATCTTGCACCGAAACTAATACTATCTCCAACTGGACCGAAGCGAGATTCCATATGATACACTTCATCTAGTAGTTCCATTGGGTGCATCTACAGTTCCATCGGGTGTGTCCAAATTGATTTCTGAGCATATGGTATGTTTCATGCAAACCGTGCACCTATCTTGCATCAAGATTAGAACTATCTCCAAACAGACAGAACCAAGATTCCACATGAGCCTCTTCACCAAGGAGTACCATCGCGTGCGTCCAAAATAGTTTCTTAGCCTATGGTGCATTAGGCACAAACCGTGTACCTATCTTGCACCGAAACTAACACTATCTCCAAAGAGACCGAAGTGAGACTCTATATGACACACGTCATCTAGGAGTTCTATTGGGTGCTTCCAAATATATTTCGAAGCATATGGTACGTTGGATGCAATCCGTGCACATGTCTTGCATCAAGATTAGCACTATCTCCAAACAAAGCAAACTGAGCTTCCACTTGAGCCCCTTTACCCAGGAGTATCATTGGGTGCATCCAAAATGGTTTCCTAGCCTATGATGCATTAGGCGCAAACTGTGTACCTATCTTGCACCAAAACTAACTCTGTCTCCAAACAGACCAAAGCGAGATTCTATATGACACATGTCATCTAGGAGTTCTATTGGGGTGCGTCTAAATGGATTTCTTAGCATACGGTATGTTCCATGCGAACCATGCACCTATCTTGCATCAAGATTAGCACTATCTCCGAACAGATCGAACCAACCTTCCACTTGAGCCTCTTCACCTAGGATTATCATCGGGTGCTTCCATAATGGTTTCTGAGCCTATGGTGCATTATGCGCAAACCATGCACCAATATTGCACCTAAACTAACACTGTCTCCAAACAGATTGAAGCTAGATTCCATATGGCACACATGATCTAAGAGTTCTATCGGGTGCATCCAAATTGATTTCTGAGAATATGGTACGTTCCATGCATACCGTACACCTATCTTTCATCAAGATTAGCACTATCTCCAAACAGACCGAACCGAGCTTTCACTTGAGCCTCTTCACCTAGGACTACCGTCAGGAACTTTCACAAGGATTTTTGAGCCTATGGTGCACTGGGCACAAACCATGCAACTATCTTGCACCGAAACTAATACTATCTCCAACTGGACCGAAGCGAGATTCCATATGATACACTTCATCTAGTAGTTCCATCGGGTGCATCTACAGTTCCATCGGGTGTGTCCAAATTGATTTCTGAGCATATGGTATGTTCCATGCAAACCGTGCACCTATCTTGCATCAAGATTAGAACTATCTCCAAACAGACAGAACCAAGATTCCACATGAGCCTCTTCACCAAGGAGTACCATCGCGTGCGTCCAAAATAGTTTCTTAGCCTATGGTGTATTAGGCACAAACCGTGTACCTATCTTTTACCGAAACTAACACTATCTCCAAAGAGACTGAAGTGAGATTCTATATGACACACGTCATCTATAAGTTCTATTGGGTGCTTCCAAATATATTTTGAAGCATATGGTACGTTCGATGCAATTCGTGCACCTATCTTGCATCAAGATTAGCACTATCTCCAAACAAAGAAAACTGAGCTTCCACTTGAGCCCCTTTACCCAAGAGTATCATCGGGTGCATCCAAAATGGTTTCTTAGCCTATGACGCATTAGGCACAAACTGTGTACCTATGTTGCACCAAAACTAACTCTGTCTCCAAACAGACCAAAGCGAGATTCTATATGACACATGTCATCTAGGAGTTCTATTGGGGTGCGTCTAAATGGATTTTTTAGCATATGGTATGTTCCATGCAAACTGTGCACCTATCTTGCATCAAGATTAGCACTATCTCCAAACAGATCGAGCCGAGCTTCCACTTGAGCCTCTTTGCCTAGGATTATCATCGGGTGCTTCCATAATGGTTTCTGAGCCTATGATGCATTATGTGCAAACCATGCACCAATCATGCACCTAAACTAACACTGTCTCCAAACAGATTGAAGCGAGATTCCATATGACACACATGATCTAGGAGTTTTATCGGGTGCGTCTAAATTGATTTCTGAGAATATGGTATGTTCCATGCAAACCGTACACCTATCTTTCATCAAGATTAGCACTATCTCCAAACATACCGAACCGAGCTTTCACTTGAGCCTCTTCACCTAGGAGTACCATCGGGAACTTCCACAACGATTTCTGAGCCTACGGTGCACTGGGCACAAACCATGCAACTATCTTGCACGGAAACTAACACTATCTCCAAAGAGACCGAAGTGAGATTCTATATGACACCCGTCATCTAGGAGTTCTATTGGGTGCTTCGAAATATATTTCGAAGCATATGGTACGTTCGATGCCATTCGTGCACCTATCTTGCATCAAGATTAGCACTATCTCCAAACAAAGCAAACTGAGCTTCCACTTGAGCCCCTTTACCCAGGAGTATCATCGGGTGCATCCAAAATGGTTTCTTAGCCTATGATGCATTAGGCGCAAACTGTGTACCTATCTTGCACCAAAACTACCTCTGTCTCCAAATAGACCAAAGCAAGATTCTATATGACACTTGTCATCTAGGAGTTCTATTGGGGTGCGTCCAAATGGATTTCTTAGCATATGGTATGTTCCATGCAAACCGTGCACCTATCTTGCATCAAGATTAGCATTATCTCCAAATAGATCGAACCAAACTTCCACTTGAGCCTCTTCACCTAGGATTATCATCGGGTTCTTCTATAATGGTTTCTGAGCCTATGGTGTATTATGCGCAAACCATGCACCAATCTTGCACCTAAACTAACACTATCTCCATACATATTGAAGCGAGATTCCATATGACACACATGATCTAGGACTTCTATCGGGTGCGTCCAAATTGATTTCTGAGAATATGGTATGTTCCATGCAAACCGTACACCTATCTATCATCAAGATTAATACTATCTCCAAACAGACCGAACCGAGCTTTCACTTGAGCCTCTTCACCTAGGAGTACCATCAGGAACTTCCACAATGATTTATGAGCCAATGGTGCACTGGGCACAAACCATGTAACT
This sequence comes from Sorghum bicolor, assembly GCF_000003195.3. NCBI lineage: Eukaryota > Viridiplantae > Streptophyta > Magnoliopsida > Poales > Poaceae > Sorghum > Sorghum bicolor. Next base: position 198,908 of record NW_018396408.1, read on the forward strand.
ATCTTGCACAGAAACTAATACTATCTCCAACTGGACCGAAGCAAGATTCCATATGATACACTTCATCTAGTAGTTCCATCGGGTGCATCTACAGTTCCATAGGGTGTGTCCAAATTGATTTCTGAGCATATGGTATGTTCCATGCAAACCGTGCACCTATCTTGCATCAAGATTAGAACTATCTCCAAACAAACAGAACCAAGATTCCACATGAGCCTCTTCACCATGGAGTACCATCGCGTGCGTCCAAAATAGTTTCTTAGCCTATGGTGCATTTGGCACAAACCGTGTACCTATCTTGCACCGAAACTAACACTATCTCCAAAGAGACCGAAGTGAGATTCTATATGACACACATCATCTAGGAGTTCTATTTGGTGCTTCGAAATATATTTCTAAGCATATGGTACGTTCGATGCAATTCGTGCACCTATCTTGCATCAAGATTAGCACTATCTCCAAACAAAGCAAACTGAGCTTCCACTTGAGCCCCTTTACCCAGGAGTATCATCGGGTGCATCCAAAATGGTTTCCTAGCCTATGATGCATTAGGCGCAAACTGTGTACCTATCTTGCACCAAAACTAACTCTGTCTCCAAATAGACCAAAGCGAGATTCCATATGACACATGTCATCTAGGAGTTCTATTGCGATGCATCCAAATAGATTTCTTAGCATATGGTATGTTCCATGAAAACCGTGCACCTATCTTGCATCAAGATTAGCACTATCTCCAAACAGATCAAACCGACCTTCCACTTGAGCCACTTCACCTAGGAGTACTATCGGGTGCTTCCATAATGGTTTCCGAGCCTATGGTGCATTATGCACAAACCTTGCACCAATCTTGCACCTAAACTATCTGCAAACAGATTGAAGCGAGATTCCATATCACACACATGATCTAGGAGTTCTATCAGGTGCGTCCAAACTGATTTCTGAGAATACGGTACGTTCCATGCAAACCGTACACCTATCTTTCATCAAGATTAGCACTATCTCCAAACAGACCGAACCGAGCTTTCACTTGAGCCTCTTCACCTAGGAGTACCATCGGGAACTTCTACAACGATTTCTGAGCCTATGGTGCACTGGGCACAAACCATGCAACTATCTTGCACCGACACTAATACTATCTCCAACTGGACTGAAGCGAGATTCCATATGATACACTTCATCTAGTAGTTCCATCGGGTGCATCTACAGTTCCATCGGCTGTGTCCAAATTGATTTCTGAGCATATGGTATGTTCCATGCAAACCGTGCACCTATCTTGCATCAAGATTGGAACTATCTTCAAACAGACAGAACCAAGATTCCACATGAGCCTCTTCACCAATGAGTACCATCACGTGCGTCCAAAATAGTTTCTTAGCCTATGGTGCATTAGGCACAAACCGTGTACCTATCTTGCACCGAAAGTAACACTATCTCTAAAGAGACCGAAGTGAGATTCTATATGACACACATCATCTAGGAGTTCTATTGGGTGCTTCCAAATATATTTCTAAGCATATCGTACGTTCGATGCAATTCGTGCACCTATCTTGCATCAAGATTAGCACTATCTCCAAACAAAGCAAACTGAGCTTCCACTTGAGACCCTTTACCCAGGAGTATCATCGGGTGCATCCAAAATGGTTTCTTAGCCTATGATGCATTAGGTGCAAACTGTGTACCTATCTTGCACAAAAACTAACTCTGTCTCAAAATAGACCAAAGCGAGATTCCATATGACACATGTCATCTAGGAGTTCTATTGCGATGCATCCAAATAGATTTCTTAGCATATGGTATGTTCCATGAAAACCGTACACCTATCTTGCATCAAGATTAGCACTATCTCCAAACAGATCGAACCGACCTTGCACTTGAGCCTCTTCACCTAGGAGTACTATCAGGTGCTTCCATAATGGTTTCTGAGCCAATGGTGCATTATGCGCAAACCATGCACCAATCTTGCACCTAAACTGTCTCCAAACAGATTGAAGCGAGATTCCATATGTCACACATGATCTAGGAGTTCTATCGGGTGCGTCCAAATTGATTTATGAGAATATGGTACGTTCTACGCAAACCGTACACCTATCTTTCACCAAGATTAGCACTATCTCCAAATAGACCGAACCGAGGTTTCACTTGAGCCTCTTCACCTAGGAGTACCATTAGGAACTTCCACAATGATTTCTGAGCCTATGGTGCACTGGGCACAAACCATGCAACTATCTTGCACCGAAACTAATACTATCTCCAACTGGACGGAAGCGAGATTCCATATGATAAACTTCATCTAGTAGTTCGATCGGGTGCATCTACAGTTCCATCGGGTGTGTCCAAATTGATTTATGAGCATATGGTATGTTCCATGCAAACCATGCACCTATCTTGCATCAAGATTGGAACTATCTTCAAACAGACAGAACCAAGGTTCCACATGAGCCTCTTCACCAAGGAGTACCATCGCATGCGTCCAAAATAGTTTCTTAGCCTATGGTGCATTTGGCACAAACCGTGTACCTATCTTGCACCGAAACTAACACTATCTCCAAAGAGACCGAAGTGAGATTCTATATGACACACATCATCTAGGAGTTCTATTGGGTACTTCCAAATATATTTCTAAGCATATGGTACGTTCGATGCAATTCGTGCAGCTATCTTGCATCAAGATTAGCACTATCTCCAAACAAAGCAAACTGAGCTTCCACATGAGCCACTTTACCCAGGAGTATCATCGGGTGCATCCAAAATGGTTTCTTAGCCTATGATGCATTAGGCGCAAACTGTGTACCTATCTTGCACCAAAACTAACTCTGTCTCCAAATAGACCAAAGCGAGATTCCATATGACACATGTCATGTAGGAGTTCTATTGCGATGCATCCAAATAGATTTCTTAGCATATGGTGTGTTCCATGAAAACCGTACACCTATCTTGCATCAAGATTAGCACTATCTCCAAACAGATCAAACCGACCTTCCACTTGAGCCTCTTCACCTAGGAGTACTATCGGGTGCTTCCATAATGGTTTCCGAGCCTATGGTGCATTATGCACAAACCATGCACCAATCTTGCACCTAAACTGTCTCCAAACAGATTGAAGCGAGATTCCATATGACACACATGTACTAGGAGTTCTATCGGGTGCATCCAAATTGATTTCTAAGAATACGGTACGTTCCATGCAAACAGTACACCTATCTTTCATCAAGATTAGCACTATCTCCAAACAGACCGAACCGAGCTTTCACTTGAGCCTCTTCACCTAGGAGTACCATCGGGATCTTCTACAATGATTTCTGAGCCTATGGTGCACTGGGCACAAACCATGCAACTATCTTGCACCGAAACTAATACTATCTCCAACTGGACTGAAGTGAGATTCCATGTGATACACTTCATCTAGTAGTTCCATCGGGTGCATCTACAGTTCCATCGGGTGTGGCCAAATTGATTTCTGAGCATATGGTATGTTCCATGCAAACCGTGCACCTATCTTGCATCAAGATTAGAACTATCTCCAAACAGACAGATCCAAGGTTCCACATGAGCCTCTTCACCAAGGAGTACCATCGCGTGCGTCCAAAATAGTTTCTTAGCCTATGGTGCATTAGGCACAAACCGTGTTCCTATCTTGCACCGAAACTAACACTATCTCGAAAGAGACCGAAGTGAGATTCTATATGACACACGTCATCTATGAGTTCTATTGGGTGCTTCCAAATATATTTCTAAGCATATGGTACGTTCGATGCAATTCGTGCACCTATCTTGCATCAAGATTAGCACTATCTCCAAATAAAGCAAACTGAGCTTCCACTTGAGCCCCTTTACCCAGGAGTATCATCGGGTGCATCCAAAATGGTTTCTTAGCCTATGATTCATTAGGCGCAAACTGTGTACCTATCTTGCACCAAAACTAACTCTGTCTCCAAATAGACCAAAGCGAGATTCCATATGACACATGTCATCTAGGAGTTCTATTGCGATGCATCCAAATAGATTTCTTAGCATATGGTATGTTCCATGAAAACTGTGCACCTATCTTGCATCAAGATTAGCACTATCTCCAACCAGATCAAACCGACCTTCCACTTGAGCCTCTTCACCTAGGAGTACTTTCGGGTGCTTCCATAATGGTTTCCAAGCCTATGGTGCATTATGCACAAACCATGCACAAATCTTGCACCTAAACTGTCTCCAAACAGATTGAAGCGAGATTCCATATGACACACATGTTCTAGGAGTTCTATCGGGTGCGTCCAAATTGATTTCTGAGAATACGGTACGTTCCATGCAAACAGTACACCTATCTTTCATCAAGATTAGCACTATCTCCAAACAGACCGAACCGAGCTTTGACTTGAGCCTCTTCACCTAGGAGTACCATCGAGAACTTCTACAACGATTTCTGAGCCTATGGTGCACTGGGCACAAACCATGCAACTATCTTGCACCGAAACTAATACTATCTCCAACTGGACTGAAGCGAGATTCCATATGATACACTTCATCTAGTAGTTCCATCGGGTGCATCTACAGTTCCATCGGGTGTGTGCAAATTGATTTCTGAGCATATGGTATGTTCCATGCAAACCGTGCACCTATCTTGCATCAAGATTAGAACTATCTCCAAACAGACAGAACCAAGGTTCCACATGAGCCTCTTCACCAAGGAGTACCATCGCGTGCGTCCAAAATAGTTTCTTAGCCTATGGTGCATTAGGCACAAACCGTGTTCCTATCTTGCACCGAAACTAACACTATCTCGAAAGAGACCGAAATGAGATTCTATATGACACACGTCATCTAGGAGTTCTATTGGGTGCTTCCAAATATATTTCTAAGCATATGGTACGTTTGATGCAATTCGTGCACCTATCTTGCATCAAGATTAGCACTATCTCCAAACGAAGCAAACTGAGCTTCCACTTGAGCCCCTTTACCCAGGAGTATCATCGGGTGCATCCAAAATGGTTTCTTAGCCTATGATGCATTAGGCGCAAACTGTGTACCTATCTTGCACCAAAACTAACTCTGTCTCCAAATAGACCAAAGCGAGATTCCATATGACACATGTCATCTAGGAGTTCTATTGCGATGCATCCAAATAGATTTCTTAGTATATGGTATGTTCCATGAAAACCGTGCACCTATCTTGCATCAAGATTAGCACTATCTCCAACCAGATCAAACCAACCTTCCACTTGAGCCTCTTCACCTAGGAGTACTATCGGGTGCTTCCATAATGGTTTCCGAGCCTATGGTGCATTATACACAAACCATGCACCAATCTTGCACCTAAACTGTCTCCAAACAGATTGAAGCGAGATTCCATATGACACACATGATCTAGGAGTCCTATCGGGTGCGTCCAAATTAATTTCTGAGAATACGGTACGTTCCATGCAAACCGTACACCTATCTTTCATCAAGGTTAGCACTTTCTCCAAACAGACTGAACCGAGCTTTCACTTGAGCCTCTTCACCTAGAAGTACCATCGGGAACTTCCACAACGATTTCTGAGCCTATGGTGCACTGGGAACAAACCATGCAACTATCTTGCACCGAAACTAATACTATCAACAACTGGACTGAAGCGAGATTCCATACGATACACTTCATCTAGTAGTTGCATCGGGTGCATCTACAGTTCCATCGGGTGTGTCCAAATTGATTTCTGAGCATATGGTATGTTCCATGCAAACTGTGCACCTATCTTGCATCAAGATTAGAACTATCTCCAAATAGACAGAACCAAGATTCCACATGAGCCTCTTCACCAAGGAGTACCATCGCGTGCGTCCAAAATAGTTTCTTAGCCTATGGTGCATTAGGCACAAACCTTGTACCTATCTTGCACCGAAACTAACACTATCTCGAAAGAAACCGAAGTGAGATTCTATATGACACACGTCATCTAGGAGTTCTATTAGGTGCTTCCAAATATATTTCTAAGCATATGGTACGTTCGATGCAATTCGTGCACCTATCTTGCATCTAGATTAGCACTATCTCCAAACAAAGCAAACTGAGCTTCCACTTGAGCCCCATTACCCAGGAGTATCATCGGGTGCATCCAAAATGGTTTATTTGCCTATGATGCATTAGGCGCAAACTGTGTACCTATCTTGCACCAAAACTACCTCTGTCTCCAAACAGACCTAAGCGAGATTCTATATGACACATGTCATCTAGGAGTTCTATTGGGTGCGTCCAAATGGATTTCTTAGCATATGGTATGTTCCATGCAAACCGTGCACCTATCTTGCATGATGAGGACATCAACACCAGCGATACATCCTCTCCAACACAACCTATAGCTGGTCCTCTTACTCGTGCTCGTGTTCGTCAACTTAATAATCAAGTGAGTTCCTTGATAAGCTCGTGTCCATCTTGTTTAGACAATGGAAACGCGTGCACTCTTGTTTTGATTAGGAACCAAGGAGAAGACCGAAAGGGAGAAGGACTCACGCTCGCTGGATTCGGACAGCAGCAAAGCGCCAACTTGTGACCGTTACCACGGTTGCATACGGATTCGATTCAGGCGCTTCAGGACTTGTTGGAAAGCTTATCAAGTCTACTTTCATATGAATCAAGTCCCACGTCAATACCTGTTCGGCAGCAGCGGCAATGATCCAATTACCGTTGATAGGTCTTGCTGTCCAGGGTGCTGCGTCTCCTCATTTTGGGCTGATGGCCCATGTATCAAGTTGGGTCCACTAGGGACGCGTCCTAGGGTTGGAGGACGACCCCAACACCTCTTTGGTCGTCAATCCATCTACTTGTATCCCTCTAGAGTCGCCATGGTCATTGGGTTTTGTTTAGATCAAGTTTAGCCTTCGCTACTTGCTTGTAGGCGCGCGTGCAGGATCAGCCGCCCGTCTCCTTGTCTTCGGAACCCCATTGTTGATTCAGATTCAGTTTGAAACCTTCAATTCATCTTGCAAATTCAGTGCTTGTTTTTTCGTTCTTGCTAGTTCTTCGATTGCTTGCAGGACGGGAGCCCTAGGGGCTGGTTGTCGCGCTCCACAAGATCGTGACGGCTATTGGACGTGGTGTATCAGTTGCTAAGGCGCGGTCTTGATGGCTGTAGTCGGGCCGTGAACGTCATCTCCATCCACCAATCGAGTTATCCCCGTCTCTCATCAAAAGATCGGGCAAAAACCCTAGCGGGTTCACATCAGTTGGTAATCAGAGCAAGGTTCTTCGGTGAGAGACTTCTAATCCTTTGCTGTTTTTAATTAATTTCCTATAGTCCAGAAAAGCCAAAAAAATATAGTAGATTAGTTTTTCCATAATCCTATTAAACCTTTGTGCCTTGGCTAGTACCGTTTTAGTTAGGGCTTGTTGAATTTGCGTTGCTTCGGTTTGTGTCGAGTTGCTGGTCTTAGTGTCTAGTCCTTTAGAGTTTCGAGTTCTTGTCACCATCTATACACAGCCGAGTATTACCATATCTTCTCTCTGTCGAATCTGTTGCGAAGTCTGAATTGAACTGTGGTCTTGGTCCGGATCGAGTAGAGTTCCAATCTGAGTTCCACCAACGTGATAAAAAAAAGAAGGAAACCGAGTAGAACTCGGCAATAGGTGGAATTCGTTTTGTGGTTGGTTCTGAGTGGAAACCGAATAGAACTTGGAGTCCGCTTGTTAATATAGCCTGAACTCCGTCTATGTGAGTCCTTCTGTGATCCAAAAAGAAAGATAACTCCATACTTGTTCGGCCTTACTCTAGAGAGAGAGAGAGAGAGGACCCAAAAAAAATTAATCAGTTTAGTGTGTAGCGAATTGCTCTTTTGTATTCTTTGGTTCATATAATCAGTTTTTGAGGTTGCCCAAAAAAAAGAAAAAAAAAGAAAAGAGAAAAGATTCAAAAGAGAAAAAAGGGGCTGTTTTTCATATTGATTTTAGGTTTGTTCCACCTTGTTTTCGGGGTGTGCTGTGGCTTTCCTTTGTGTCCAGGCTCGCGTCTCTAGCACGGTCTAGCCTAGGACCAGCACAGTACCATCGTCGAACGCTTATTCAGCTCGCTTTTATAACTAACGTGGTGCTAGTTCGTTCCTTGTTTCAGCCCACCTATAGCTCCACATACTCTACAGCTTGACAGGTCTTGTGCTGCAGCACCGATACACTTCGTCCATTGCTGTACACTTGTTGGCAGACGACCCCTCCTGTCAAGCAAGGTAAGAATTGGTAAGAACTTGTGTTACAGGTTGAGTGTGAGCGACTTGCTGTAGCTACATCCTAGTAGTTGTAGGGCTTTTATTTCTTCACTTGCCTTTTTGTTGTCTTTGTCTTTGAACCAAGCCAGGGGCAGATGATGGTAACGAAACACCACATACACCTCGCACTAAGGGCATCATACAACATTTTGAAAGGAAAGTGAAGCTGCACACAGAGGGACTTGATAACGACTTGCAGGTGACAAATGAAAAGCTAGGGCAGTTGGAGGCTACGCAGATTGCCACAAACAACAAGCTCACAAGTTTGGAGGAATCCGTTGCTAGTGTGGACAAAAGCCTTGCTGCTCGCCTAAGGCGATTTGATGATTTCCACACCGAAGATAAAGAGAAGCATAAAGAAGAAAAGGAGGGAGATCGAGAGCACGGTAGTCATGAAGATGACTACACTGGTGATACTGAACATGATGATCAAGACACTCGTGATCGACGTCGCCTTCGTCACAACCGTAGAGGTATGGGTGGCAACCGCCGACGCGAGGTACACAATAATGATGATGCTTTCAGTAAGATTAAATTTAAGATACCTCCTTTTGATGGTAAATATGACCCTGATGCTTACATCACTTGGGAGATTGCTGTTGATCAAAAGTTTGCATGTCATGAATTTCCTGAGACTACACGTGTTAGGGCTGCTACTAGTGAGTTTACAGATTTTGCTTCTGTTTGGTGGATAGAATATGGAAAGAAAAATCCTAATAACTTACCTAGAACTTGGGATGCGCTGAAAAGGGCCATGAGAGCTAGATTTGTTCCATCTTACTATGCGCGTGATATGATAAATAAGTTGCAGCAATTAAGATAAGGTGCTAAAAGTGTAGAAGAATATTATCAGGAATTACAAACGGGTATGTTGCATTGTAACCTAGAGGAGGATGAGGAACCGGCTATGGCTAGATTTTTGGGTGGGTTAAATCGGGAAATTCAGGACATCCTCGCTTACAAAGAATACAATAATGTAACCCGTTTGTTTCATCTTGCTTGTAAAGCTGAAAGGGAAGTGCAGGGACGACGTGCTAGCGCAAGGAGTAATATTTCTGCAGGGAAGGCTAATTCATGGCAGCAACGCATGGCTTCAACTCCATCTACACGTATTTCTACTCCATCATCTAGTGACAAGACTCGAGCTGCCCCCACCAATTCAGTTGCGAAGATGATGCAAAAGCCTGCTGCGAGTACTTCATCCGTGGCATCACGGGTAGAACAAGCAACATACAATGTCACCGGTGCAAGGGATATGGGCACATGATGCGTGACTGTCCAAACAAGCGAGTTATGATTGTTAGGGATGATGGTGAGTACTCATCTGCTAGTGATTTTGATGAGGATACACTTGCACTGCTTGCGACTGACCATGCAGGTAATGAAGATCAAATAGAAGAACATATTAATGCAGGTGAAGCGGACCACTATGAGAGCTTGATCGTGCAGCGAGTGCTTAGTGCACAAATGGAGATGGCGGAGCAAAATCAGCGACACATTTTATTCCAAACAAAGTGTGTCATCAAAGAGCGTTCTTGTCGCATGATCATTGATGGAGGTAGCTGCAATAACTTGGCAAGCAGCGATATGGTGCAGAAGCTTGCCCTCAACACCAAACCACACCCGCATCCCTACTACATCCAATGGCTGAACAATAGTGGTAAGGCAAAGGTAACTAGACTTGTGAGAATTAATTTTTCCATCGGATCCTACAAAGATATTGTTGAATGTGATGTTGTGCCTATGCAAGCTTGTAACATTCTGCTAGGTAGACCTTGGCAATTTGATAGAGATTCTATGCATCATGGTAGATCAAATCAGTATTCTTTTCTATACCATGATCGCAAAATTGTGTTGCATCCTATGTCCCCTGAAACTATTATGCAAACTGATGTTGCTAGGGCTACTAAAGCAAAGAGCGAGAGCAATAAAAATGATAAATCTGTAATTGGTAACAAAGATGAGATAAAACTGAAAGGACGTTGTATGATAGCTACCAAATCAGATATTAATGAGTTCAGTGCATCCACTTCTGTTGCTTATGCTTTGATATGCAAGGATGCTTTGATTTCAATTGAGGATATGCAATGTTCTTTGCCCCCTGCTGTTGCTAACGTTTTGCAGGACTATTCTGATGTGTTTCCAAGTGAGGTACCAGCGGGGCTGCCTCCACTACGCGGGATTGAGCACCAAATTGATCTTATTCCTGGAGCAGTTTTGCCAAATCGTGCACCATACAGGACAAACCCGGAGGAAACAAAGGAAATTCAGCGACAAGTGCAAGAACTACTAGACAAAGGTTATGTCCGAGAATATCTTAGTCCTTGTGCTGTTCTAGTAATTTAGTGCCTAAGAAAGATGGAACATGGCGTATGTGTGTTGATTGTAGAGCTATTAATAATATCACCATTCGATATCGACACCCTATTCCACGATTAGATGATATGCTAGATGAGCTGAGTGGTGCTGTTGTGTTTTCCAAAGTTGATTTACATAGTGGGTACCACCAGATTCGTATGAAATTGGGAGATGAATGGAAAACTGCTTTCAAAACTAAGTTCGGTTTGTATGAGTGGTTAGTCATGCCTTTTGGGTTAACTAATGCACCTAGTACTTTCATGAGATTAATGAACGAGGTTTTGCGTGCTTTCATTGGGAAATTTGTTGTCGTATATTTTGATGACATATTGATTTACAACAAATCATTGGATGAACATCTTGATCATTTACGTGCTGTTTTTAATGCACTACGCGAGGCACGTTTATTTGGTAACCTTGATAAGTGCACCTTTTGCACCGATCGAGTGTCTTTTCTTGGTTATGTTGTGACTCCACAGGGAATTGAGGTTGATCAAGCCAAGGTGGAAGCTATACAGGGATGGCCTATCCCAAATACTATCACCCAGGTGCGGAGTTTCCTAGGACTTGCTGGATTCTATCGCCGTTTTGTGAAGGATTTCAGCACCATTGCTGCACCATTGAATGAGCTTACAAAGAAGGGGGTGCCTTTTGATTGGGGCAAAGCACAAGAGAATTCATTCAACATGTTGAAAGATAAGTTAACTCATGCACCTCTCCTACAACTTCCTGATTTTAATAAGACTTTTGAGCTTGAATGTGATGCTAGTGGAATTGGTTTGGGAGGTGTTTTATTACAAGAGGGAAAACCTATTGCATATTTTAGTGAGAAATTGAGTGGGCCTGTTCTCAATTATTCAACTTATGATAAAGAACTCTATGCTCTTGTTAGAACATTAGAGACATGGCAGCATTATTTGTGGCCCAAAGAGTTTATTATCCATTCTGATCATGAATCTTTGAAACATATTCATAGTCAAGGAAAACTGAATCGTAGGCATGCAAAATGGGTTGAATTTATTGAATCTTTTCCTTATATTATTAAGCACAAGAAAGGGAAGGAAAATATTATTGCTGATGCTTTATCACGGAGATATACTTTGCTGAATCAACTTGATTACAAGATATTTGGGTTAGAAACAATTAAAGACCAATATGTTCATGATGCTGATTTTAGAGACGTGTTGCTGCATTGTAAAGATGGAAAAGGGTGGAATAAATTCATCGTTAGTGATGGGTTTGTGTTTAGAGCTAACAAGCTATGCATTCCAGCTAGCTCTGTTCGTTTGTTGTTGTTGCAGGAAGCGCATGGAGGTGGCTTGATGGGACATTTTGGAGCAAAGAAGACCGAGGACATACTTGCTGGTCATTTCTTTTGGCCAAGGATGAAGAGAGATGTGGAGAGGTTTGGTGCTCGTTGCACAACATGTCAAAAGGCAAAGTCACGATTAAATCCCCACGGTTTGTATTTACCTCTTCCTGTTCCTAATGCTCCTTGGGAGGATATATCTATGGATTTTGTGTTGGGACTACCAAGGACTAGGAGGGGACGTGATAGTGTGTTTGTGGTTGTTGATAGATTTTCTAAGATGGCACATTTCATACCATGTCATAAAACTGATGATGCTACAAATATTGCTGATTTGTTCTTTCGAGAAATTGTTCGCTTACATGGTGTGCCCAACACAATTGTTTCTGATCGTGATGCTAAATTTTTTAGTCATTTTTGGAAGACTTTGTGGTTCAAATTGGGGACTAAGCTTTTATTTTCCACCACTTGTCATCCCCAAACTGATGGTCAAACTGAAGTTGTTAATAGAACTTTATCCACTATGTTACGGGCTGTTTTAAAGAAGAATATTAAGATGTGGGAAGCCTCATATTGAGTTCGCCTATAATCGTTCATTGCATTCTACTACAAAAATGTGTCCTTTTGAGATTGTCTATGGCTTCTTGCCACGTGCTCCTATTGATTTAATGCCTTTGCCAAGTTCTGAAAAAATAAATTTTGATGCTAAGCAACGTGCTGAATTGATGTTAAAATTGCATGAAGCCACTAAACAAAACATAGAGCGCATGAATGCTAAGTACAAATGCGCTGGAGATAAAGGTAGAAAGCAATTGATTCTAGAACCTGGGGATTTGGTTTGGTTGCATTTGCGAAAAGATAGATTTCCAGAACTGAGAAAATCCAAATTGATGCCTAGAGCTGATGGTCCTTTTAAAGTGCTACAACGAATTAATGAGAATGCATATAAGCTTGATCTTCCCACAGATTTTGGGGTTAATCCCACATTTAACATTGCAGATTTGAAGCCTTATTTAAGTGAGGAAGATGAGCTTGAGTCGAGGACGACTCAAATGCAAGAAAGGGAGGATGATGAGGACATCAACACCAGCGATACATCCTCTCCGACACAACCTATAGCTGGTCCTCTTACTCGTGCTCGTGTTCGTCAACTTAATAATCAAGTGAGTTCCTTGATAAGCTCGTGTCCATCTTGTTTAGACAATAGAAACGTGTGCACTCTTGTTTTGATTAGGAACCAAGGAGAAGACCGAAAGGGAGAAGGACTCACGCTCGCTGGATTCGGACAGCAGCAAAGCGCCAACTTGTGACCGTTACCACGGTTGCATACGGATTCGGATTCAGGCGCTTCAGGACTTGTTGGAAAGCTTATCAAGTCTACTTTCATATGAATCAAGTCCCATGTCAATACCTGTTCGGCAGCAGCGGTAATGATCCAATTACCGTTGATAGGTCTTGCTGTCCAGGGTGCTGCGTCACCTCATTTTGGGCTGATGGCCCATGTATCAAGTTGGGTCCATTAGGGACGCGTCCTAGGGTTGGAGGACGACCCTAACACCTCTTTGATCGTCAATTCATCTACTTATATCCCTCTAGAGTCGCCATGGTCGTTGGGTTTTGTTTAGATCAAGTTTAGCCTTCGCTACTTGCTTGTAGGCGCGCGTGCAGGATCAGCCGCCCGTCTCCTTGTCTTCGGAACCCCATTGTTGATTCAGATTCAGTTTGAAACCTTCAATTCATCTTGCAAATTCAGTGCTTGTTTCCTCGTTTTTGCTAGTTCTTCGATTGCTTGTAGGACGGGAGCCCTAGGGGCTGGTTGTCGTGCTCCACAAGATCGTGACGGCTATTGGACGTGGTGTATCGGTTGCTAAGGCACGGTCTTGAGGGCTATAGTCGGGCCGTGAACGTCGTCTCCATCCACCAATCGAGTTATCCCCGTCTCTCATCAAAAGATCGAGCAAAAACCCTAGCGGGTTCGCATCATTGCATCAAGATTAGCACTATCTCCAAACAGATCGAACCGACCTTCCACTTGAGCCTCTTCACCTAGGATTATCATCGTGTGCTTCCATAATGGTTTCTAAGCATATGGTGCATTATGCGCAAACGATGCACGAATCTTCCACCTAAACTAACAATGACTCCAAACAGATTGAAGCGAGATTCCAAATGACACACATGATCTAGGAGTTCTATCGGGTGAGTCCAAATTGATTTATGAGAATATGGTACGTTCTATGCAAACCGTACACCTATCTTTCATCAAGATTAGCACTATCTCCAAACAGACCGAACCGGGCTTTCACTTGAGCCTCTTCACCTAGGAGTACCATCAGGAACTTCCACAACGATTCCTGAGCCTATGGTGCACTGGGCACAAACCAAGCAACTATCTTGCACCGAAACTAACACTATCTCCAACTGGACGGAAGCGAGATTCCATATGACAAACTTCATCTAGTAGTTCCATCGGGTGCATCTACAGTTCCATCAGGTGTGTCCAAATTGATTTCTGAGCATATGGTATGTTCCATGCAAACCGTGCACCTATCTTGCATCAAGATTGGAACTATCTTCAAACAGACAGAACCAAGGTTCCACATGAGCATCTTCACCAAGGAGTACCATCGCGTGCGTCCAAAATAGTTTCTTAGCCTATGGTGCATTTGGCACAAACTGTGTACCTATCTTGCACCGAAACTACCACTATCTCCAAAGAGACTGAAGTGAGATTCTATATGACACACATCATCTAGGAGTTCTATTGGGTGCTTCCAAATATATTTGTAAGCATATGGTACGTTCGATGCAATTCGTGCACCTATCTTGCATCAAGATTAGCACTATCTCCAAACAAAGCAAACTGAGCTTCCACTTGAGCCCCTTTACCCAGGAGTATCATCGGGTGTATCCAAACTGGTTTCTTAGCCTATGATGCATTAGGCGCAAACTGTGTACCTATCTTGCACCAAAACTAACTCTGTCTCCAAATAGACCAAAGCGAGATTCCATATGACACATGTCATCTAGGAGTTCTATTGCAGCATCCAAATAGATTTCTTAGCATATGGTATGTTCAATGGAAACCGTGCACCTATCTTGCATCAAGATTAGCACTATCTCCAAACAGATCGAACCGACCTTCCACTTGAGCCTCTTCACCTAGGAGTACTATCGGGTGCTTCCATAATGGTTTCCGAGCCTATGGAGCATTGTGCGCAAACCATGCACCAATCTTGCACCTAAACTGTGTCAAAACAGATTGAAGCGAGATTCCATATGACACACATGATCTAGGAGTTCTATCGGGTGCGTCCAAATTGATTTTTGACAATACGGTCCGCTCCATGCAAACCGTACACCTATCTTTCATCAGGATTAGCACTTTTTCCAAACAGACCGAATCGAGCTTTCACTTCAGCCTCTTCACCTAGGAGTACCATCGGGAACTTCCACAACGATTTCTGAGCCTATGGTGCACTAGGCACAAACCATGCAACTATCTTGCACCGAAACTAATACTATCTCCAACTGGACTGAAGCGAGATTCCATACAATACACTTCATCTAGTAGTTCCATCGGGTGCATCTACAGTTCCATCAGGTGTGTCCAAATTGGTTTCTGAGCATATGGTATGTTCCATGCAAACCGTGCAACTATCTTGCATCAAGATTAGAACTATCTCCAAACAGACAGAACCAAGATACCACATGAGCCTCTTCACCAAGGAGTACCATCGCGTGCGTCCAAAATAGTTTCTTAGCCTATGGTGCATTAGGCACAAACCGTGTACCTATCTTGCACCGAAACTAACACTATCTCGAAAGAGACCGAAGTTAGATTCTATATGACACACGTCATCTAGGAGTTCTATTGGGTGCTTCCAAATATATTTCTAAGCATATGGTACGTTCGATGCAATTCGTGCACCTATCTTTGCATCTAGATTAGCACTATCTCCAAACAAAGCAAACTGAGCTTCCACTTGAGCCCCTTTACCTAGGAGTATCATCGGGTGCATCCAAAATGGTTTCTTAGCCTATGATGAATTAGGCGCAAACTGTGTACCTATCTTGCACCAAAACTACCTCTGTCTCCAAACAGACCTAAGCGAGATTCTATATGACACATGTCATCTAGGAGTTCTACTGGGTGCGTCCAAATGGATTTCTTAGCATATGGCATGTTCCATGCAAACGGTGCACCTATCTTGCATCAAGATTAGCACTATCTCCAAACAGATTGAACCGACCTTCCACTTGAGCCTCTTCACCTAGGATTATCATCGGGTGCTTCCATAATGGTTTCTGAGCCTATGGTGCATTATGCGCAAACCCACCTAAACTAACAATGTCTCCAAACAGATTGAAGCGAGATTCCAAATGACAAACATGATCTAGGAGTTCTATCGGGTGCGTCCAAATTGATTTATGAGAATATGGTATGTTCTATGCAAACCGTACACCTCTCTTTCATCAAGATTAGCACTATCTCCAAACAGACCGAACCGGGCTTTCACTTGAGCCTCTTCACCTAGGAGTACCATCGGGAAGTTCCACAATGATTTCTGAGCCTATGGTGCACTGGGCACAAACCATGCAACTATCTTGCACCGAAATTAATACTATCTCCAACTGGACGGAAGCGAGATTCCATATGATGAACTTCATCTATTAGTTCCATCGGGTGCATCTACAGTTCCATCGGGTGTGTCCAAATTGATTTCTGAGCATATGGTATGTTCCATGCAAACCGTGCACCTATCTTGCATCAAGATTTGAACTACCTTCAAACAGACAGAACCAAGGTTCCACATGAGCCTCTTCACCAAGGAGTACTATCGCGTGCGTCCAAAATAGTTTCTTAGCCTATGGTGCATTTGGCACAAACCGTGTACCTATATTGCACCGAACTAACACTATCTCCAAAGAGACCAAAGTGAGATTCTATATGACACACATCATCTAGGAGTTCTATTGGGTGCTTCCAAATATATTTCTAAGCATATGGTACGTTCGATGCAATTCGTGCACCTATCTTGCATCAAGATTAGCACTATCTCCAAACAAAGCAAACTGAGCTTCCACTTGAGCCCCTTTACCCAGGAGTATCATCGGGTGCATCCAAAATGGATTCTTAGCCTATGATGCATTAGGCGCAAACTGTGTACCTATCTTGCACCAAAACTAACTCTGTCTCCAAATAGACCAAAGCGAGATTCCATATGACACATGTCATCTAGGAGTTCTATTGCGATGCATCCAAATAGATTTCTTAGCATATGGTATGTTCCATGAAAACCGTGCACCTATCTTGCATCAAGATTAGCACTATCTCCAAACAGATCGAACTGACTTTCCACTTGAGCCTCTTCACCTAGGATTATCATCGGGTGCTTCCATAATGGTTTCTGAGCCTATGGTGCATTATGCGCAAACGATGCACCAATCTTCGACCTAAACTAACAATCTCTCCAAACAGATTGAAGCGAGATTCCAAATGACACACATGATCTAGGAGTTCTATCGGGTGCGTCCAAATTAATTTATGAGAATATGGTATGTTCTATGCAAACCGTACACCTATCTTTCATCAAGATTAGCACTATCTCCAAACAGACCAAACCGGGCTTTCAGTTGAGCCTCTTCACCTAGGAGTACCATCAGGAACTTCCACAGCGATTTCTGAGCCTATGTTGCACTGGGCACAAATCATGCAACTATCTTGCACCGAAACTAATAATATCTCCAACTAGACGGAAGCGAGATTCCATATGATAACTTCATCTAGCAGTTCCATTGGGTGCATCTACAGTTCCATCGGGTGTGTTCAAATTGATTTCTGAGCATATGGTATGTTCCATGCAAACCGTGCACCTATCTTGCATCAAGATTGGAACTATCTTCAAATAGACAGAACAAAGGTTCCACATGAGCCTCTTCACCAAGGAGTACCATCGCGTGCGTCCAAAATAGTTTCTTAGCCTATGGTGCATTTGGCGCAAACCGTGTATCTATCTTCCACCGAAACTAACACTATCTCCAAAGAGACCGAAGTGAGATTCTATATGACACACATCATCTAGGAGTTCTATTGGGTGCTTCCAAATATATTTCTAAGCATATGGTACGTTCGATGCAATTCGTGCACCTATCTTGCATCAAGATTAGCACTATCTCCAAACAAAGCAAACTGAGCTTCCACTTGAGCCCCTTTACCCAGGAGTATCATCGGGTGCATCCAAAATGGTTTCTTAGCCTATGATGCATTAGGCGCAAACTGTGTACCTATCTTGCACCAAAACTACCTGTCTCCAAACAGACCTAAGCGAGGTTCTATATGACACATATCATCTAGGAGTTCTATTGGGGTGCGTCCAAATGGATTTCTTAGCATATGGTATGTTCCATGCAAACCGTGCACCTATCTTGCATCAAGATTAGCACTATCTCCAAATAGATCGAACCGACCTTCCACTTGAGCCTCTTCACCTAGGAGTACTATCGGGTGCTTCCATAATGGTTTCCGAGCCTATGGTGCATTATGCACAAACCATGCACCAATCTTGCACCTAAACTGTCTCCAAACAGATTGAAGCGAGATTCCATATGACACACATGATCTAGGAGTTCTATCGGGTGCGTCCAAATTGATTTCTGAGAATACGGTACGTTCCATGCAAACCGTACACCTATCTTTCATCAAGATTAGCACTATCTCCAAACAGACCGAACCGAGCTTTCACTTGAGCTTCTTCTCCTAGGAGTACCATCGGGAACTTCCACAACGGTTTCTGAGCCTATGGTGCACTGGGCACAAACCATGCACCTATCTTGCACCAAAACTAACTCTGTCTCCAAATAGACCAAAGCGAGATTCCATATGACACATGTCATCTAGGAGTTCTATTGCGATGCATCCAAATAGATTTCTTAGCATATGGTATGTTCCATGAAAACCGTGCACCTATCTTGCATCAAGATTAGCACTATCTCCAAATAGATCGAACCGACCTTCCACTTGAGCCTCTTCACCTAGGAGTACTATCGTGTGCTTCCATAATGGTTTCCGAGCCTATGGTGCATTATGCACAAACCATGCACCAATCTTGCACCTAAACTGTCTCCAAACAGATTGAAGCGAGATTCCATATGACACACATGATCTAGGAGTTCTATCGGGTGCGTCCAAATTGATTTCTGAGAATACGGTACGTTCCATGCAAACCGTACACCTATCTTTCATCAAGATTAGCACTATCTCCAAACAGACCGAACCGAGCTTTCACTTGAGCTTCTTCTCCTAGGAGTACCATCGGGAACTTCCACAACGGTTTCTGAGCCTATGGTGCACTGGGCACAAACCATGCACCTATCTTGCACCAAAACTAATACTATCTCCAACTGGACTGAAGCGAGATTCCATATGATACACTTCATCTAGTAGTTCCATCGGGTGCATCTACAGTTCCATCGGGTGTGTCCAAATTGATTTTTGAGCATATGGTATGTTCCATGCAAACCGTGCACCTATCTTGCATCAAGATTAGAACTCTCTCCAAACAGACAGAACCAAGATTCCACATGAGCCTCTTCACCAAGGAGTACCATCGCGTGCGTCCAAAATAGCTTCTTAGCCTATGGTGCATTAGGCACAAACCATGTACCTACCTTGCACCGAAACTAACACTATCTCCAAAGAGACCGAAGTGAGATTCTATATGACACACATCATCTAGGATTTCTATTGGGTGCTTCCAAATATATTTCTAAGCATATGGTACGTTCGATGCAATTCGTGCACCTATCTTGCACCTAGATTAGCACTATCTCCAAACAAAGCAAACTGAGCTTCCACTTGAGCCCCTTTACCCAGGAGTATCATCGGGTGCATCCAAAATGGTTTCTTAGCCTATGATGCATTAGGCGCAAACTGTGTACCTATCTTGCACCAAAACTACCTGTCTCCAAACAGACCTAAGCGAGGTTCTATATGACACATATCATCTAGGAGTTCTATTGGGGTGCGTCCAAATGGATTTCTTAGCATATGGTATGTTCCATGCAAACCGTGCACCTATCTTGCATCAAGATTAGCCCTATCTCCAAACAGAACGAACCGACCTTCCACTTGAGCCTCTTCACCTAGGATTATCATCAGGTGCTTCCATAATGGTTTTTGAGCCTATGGTGCATTATGCGCAAACCATGCACCAATCTTGCACCTAAACTAATACTTTCTCCAAACAGATTGAAGCGAGATTCCAAATGACACACATGATCTAGGAGTTCTATCGGGTGCGTCCAAATTGATTTATGAGAACCTGGTACGTTCCATGCAAACCGTACACCTATCTTTCATCAAGATTAGCACTATCTCCAAACAGACCGAACCGGGCTTTCACTTGAGCCTCTTCACCTAGGAGTACCATCGGGAACTTCCACAACAATTTCTGAGCCTATGGTGCACTGGGCACAAACCATGCAACTATCTTGCACCGAAACTAATACTATTTCCAACCGGACCGAAGCGAGATTCCATATGATACACTTCATCTAGTAGTTCCATCGGGTGCATCTACAGTTCCATCGGGTGTGTCCATATTGATTTCTGAGCATATGGTATGTTCCATGCAAACCGTGCACCTATCTTGCATCAAGATTAGAACTATCTCTAAACAGACAGAACCAAGGTTCCAGATGAGCCTCTTCACCAAGGAGTACCATCGCGTGCATCCAAAATAGTTTCTTAGCCTGTGGTGCATTTGGCACAAACGTGTACCTATCTTGCACCGAAACTAACACTATCTCCAAAGAGATCGAAGTGAGATTCTATATGACACACATCATCTAGGAGTTCTATTGGGTGCTTCCAAATATATTTCTAAGCATATGGTACGTTCAATGCAATTTGTGCACCTATCTTGTATCAAGATTAGCACTATCTCCAAACAAAGCAAACTGAGCTTCCACTTGAGCCCCTTTACCCAGGAGTATCACGGGTGCATTCAAAATGGTTTCTTAGCCTATGATGCATTAGGCGCAAACTATGGACCTTTCTTGCACCAAAACTAACTCTGTCTCCAACTAGACCAAAGCGAGATTCCATATGACACATGTCATCTAGGAGTTCTATTGCGATGCATCCAAATAGATTTCTTAGCATATGGTATGTTCCATGAAAACCGTGCACCTATCTTTCATCAAGATTAGCACTATCTCCAAACAGATCAAACCGACCTTCCACTTGAGCCTCTTCACCTAGGAGTATTATCGGGTGCTTCCATAATGGTTTCCGAGCCTATGGTACATTATGCGCAAACCATGCACCAATCTTGCACCTAAACTGTCTCCAAACAGATTGAAGCAAGATTCCATATGACACACATGATCTAGGAGTTCTATCGGGTGCGTAAAAATTGATTTCTGAGAATATGGTATGTTCCATGCAAACCATACACCTATCTTGCATCAAGATTAGCACTATCCCCAAACAGACCGAACCGAGCTCTCACTTGAGCCTCTTCACCTAGGAGTACCATCGGGAACTTCCACAACGGTTTCTGAGTCTATGGTGCACTCGGCACAAACCATGCACCTATCTTGCACCGAAACTAATACTATCTCCAACTAGACTGAAGCGAGATTCCATATGATACACTTCATCTAGTAGTTCTATCGGGTGCATCTACAGTTCCATCGGGTGTGTCCAAATTGATTTCTGAACATATGGTATGTTCCATGCAAACCATGCACCTATCTTGCATCAAGATTAGAACTATCTCCAAACAAACAGAACCAAGATTCCACATGAGCCTCTTCACCAAGGAGTACCATCGCGTGCGTCCAAAATAGTTTCTTAGCCTATGGTGCATTAGGCACAAACCATGTACCTATCTTGCACCGAAACTAACACTATCTCCAAAGAGACCGAAGTGAGATTCTTTATGACACACGTCATCTAGGAGTTCTATTGGGTGCTTCCAAATATATTTCGAAGCATATGGTATGTTCGATGCAATTCTGCACCTATCTTGCATCAAGATTAGCACTATCTCCAAACAAGGCAAACTGAGCTTCCACCTGAGCCCCTTTACCTAGGAGTGTCATCGGGTGCATCCAAAATGGTTTCTCAGCCTATGATGCATTAGGCGCAAACTGTGTACCTATCTTGCACCAAAACTAACTCTGTCTCCAAACAGACCAAAGCGAGATTCTATATGACACATGTCATCTAGGAGTTCTATTGGGGTGCGTCCAAATAGATTTCTTAGCATATGGTATGTTCCATGCAAACCGTGCACCTATCTTGCATCAAGATTAGCACTATCTCCAAATAGATCGAACCGACCTTCCACTTGAGCCTCTTCACCTAGGATTATCATCGGGTGCTTCCATAATGGTTTCTGAGCCTATGGTGCATTATGCACAAACCATGCACCAATCTTGCACCTAAACTAACACAGTCTCCAAACAAATTGAAGCGAGATTCCATATGACACACATGATCTTGGTGTTCTATCGGGTGCGTCCAAATTGATTTCTGAGAATATGGTACGTTCCATGCAAACCGTACACCTATCTTTCATCAAGATTAGCACTATCACCAAACATACCAAACCGAGCTTTCACTTGAGCCTCTTCACATAGGAGTACCATTGGGAACTTCCACAACGGTTTCTGAGCCTATGGTGCACTGTGAACAAACCATGCACCTATCTTGCACCGAAACTAATTCTATCTCCAACTGGACTGGAGAGAGATTCCATATGATACACTTAATCTAGTAGTTCCATCGGGTGCATCTACAGTTCCATCGGGTGTGTCCAAATTGATTTCTCAGCATATGGTATGTTCCATGCAAACCATGCACCTATCTTGCATCAAGGTTAGAACTATCTCCAAATAGATAGAACCAAGATTCCAGAATGGTATCCGAGAATATGGGGCACAAACCATGCACCAATCTTGCACCTAAACTAACACTGTCTCCAAACAGATTGAACCAAGATTCCATATGACACACATGATCTAGGAGTTCTATAGGGTGCGTCCAAATTGATTTCTGAGAATATGGTATGTTCCATGCAAACCGTACACCTATCTTGCATCAAGATTAGCACTATCTCCAAACAGATCGAACCGACCTTCCACTTGAGCCTCTTCACCTAGGATTATCATCGGGTGCTTGCATAATGGTTTCTGAGCCTATGGTGCGTTATGCGCAAACCATGCACCAATCTTGCACATAAACTAACACTGTCTCCAAACAGATTGAAGCGAGATTCCATATGAAACACATGATCTAGGAGTTCAATTGGGTGCATCCAAATTGATTTCTGAGAATATGGTACGTTACATGCAAATCGTGCAACTATCTTGCATCAAGATTAGCACTATCTCCAAACAGATCGAACCGACCTTCCACTTGTGCCTCTTCACCTAGGATTATCATCGGGTGCTTCCATAATGGTTTTTGAGCCTATGGTGCATTATGCGCAAACCATGCACCAATCTTGCACCTAAACTAATACTTTCTCCAAACAGATTGAAGCGAGATTCCAAATGACACACATGATCTAGGAGTTCTATCGGGTGCGTCCAAATTGATTTATGAGAACATGGTACGTTCCATGCAAACCGTACACCTATCTTTCATCAAGATTAGCACTATCTCCAAACAGACCGAACCGGGCTTTCACTTGAGCCTCTTCACCTAGGAGTACCATCGGGAACTTCCACAACAATTTCTGAGCCTATGGTGCACTGGGCACAAACCATGCAACTATCTTGCACCGAAACTAATACTATTTCCAACCGGACCGAAGCGAGGTTCCATATGATACACTTCATCTAGTAGTTCCATCGGGTGCATCTACAGTTCCATCGGGTGTGTCCATATTGATTTCTGAGCATATGGTATGTTCCATGCAAACCGTGCACCTATCTTGCATCAAGATTAGAACTATCTCTAAACAGACAGAACCAAGGTTCCAGATGAGCCTCTTCACCAAGGAGTACCATCGCGTGCATCCAAAATAGTTTCTTAGCCTGTGGTGCATTTGGCACAAACGTGTACCTATCTTGCACCGAAACTAACACTATCTCCAAAGAGATCGAAGTGAGATTCTATATGACACACATCATCTAGGAGTTCTATTGGGTGCTTCCAAATATATTTCTAAGCATATGGTACGTTCAATGCAATTTGTGCACCTATCTTGTATCAAGATTAGCACTATCTCCAAACAAAGCAAACTGAGCTTCCACTTGAGCCCCTTTACCCAGGAGTATCACGGGTGCATTCAAAATGGTTTCTTAGCCAATGATGCATTAGGCGCAAACTATGTACCTTTCTTGCACCAAAACTAACTCTGTCTCCAACTAGACCAAAGCGAGATTCCATATGACACATGTCATCTAGGAGTTCTATTGCGATGCATCCAAATAGATTTCTTAGCATATGGTATGTTCCATGAAAACCGTGCACCTATCTTGCATCAAGATTAGCACTATCTCCAAACAGATCAAACCGACCTTCCACTTGAGCCTCTTCACCTAGGAGTATTATCGGGTGCTTCCATAATGGTTTCCGAGCCTATGGTACATTATGCACAAACCATGCACCAATCTTGCACCTAAACTGTCTCCAAACAGATTGAAGCAAGATTCCATATGACACACATGATCTAGGAGTTCTATCGGGTGCGTCCAAATTGATTTCTGAGAATATGGTATGTTCCATGCAAACCATACACCTATCTTGCATCAAGATTAGCACTATCCCCAAACAGACCGAACCGAGCTTTCACTTGAGCCTCTTCACCTAGGAGTACCATCGGGAACTTCCACAACGGTTTCTGAGCCTATGGTGCACTGGGCACAAACCATGCACCTATCTTGCACCAAAACTAATACTATCTCCAACTGGACTGAAGCGAGATTCCATATGATACACTTCATCTAGTAGTTCCATCGGGTGCATCTACAGTTCCATCGGGTGTGTCCAAATTGATTTTTGAGCATATGGTATGTTCCATGCAAACCATGCACCTATCTTGCATCAAGATTAGAACTATCTCCAAACAAACAGAACCAAGATTCCACATCAGCCTCTTCACCAAGGAGTACCATCGCGTGCGTCCAAAATAGTTTCTTAGCCTATGGTGCATTAGGCACAAACCATGTACCTATCTTGCACCGAAACTAACACTATCTCCAAAGAGACCGAAGTGAGATTCTTTATGACACACGTCATCTAGGAGTTCTATTGGGTGCTTCTAAATATATTTCGAAGCATATGGTATGTTCGATGCAATTCTGCACCTATCTTGCATCAAGATTAGCACTATCTCCAAACAAGGCAAACTGAGCTTCCACCTGAGCCCCTTTACCTAGGAGTGTCATCGGGTGCATCCAAAATGGTTTCTCAGCCTATGATGCATTAGGCGCAAACTGTGTACCTATCTTGCACCAAAACTAACTCTGTCTCCAAACAGACCAAAGCGAGATTCTATATGACACATGTCATCTAGGAGTTCTATTGGGGTGCGTCCAAATATATTTCTTAGCATATGGTATGTTCCATGCAAACCGTGCACCTATCTTGCATCAAGATTAGCACAATCTCCAAATAGATCGAACCGACCTTCCACTTGAGCCTCTTCACCTAGGATTATCATCGGGTGCTTCCATAATGGTTTCTGAGCCTATGGTGCATTATGCACAAACCATGCACCAATCTTGCACCTAAACTAACACAGTCTCCAAACAAATTGAAGCGAGATTCCATATGACACACATGATCTTGGTGTTCTATCGGGTGCGTCCAAATTGATTTCTGAGAATATGGTACGTTCCATGCAAACCGTACACCTATCTTTCATCAAGATTAGCACTATCACCAAACATACCAAACCGAGCTTTCACTTGAGCCTCTTCACATAGGAGTACCATTGGGAACTTCCACAACGGTTTCTGAGCCTATGGTGCACTATGAACAAACCATGCACCTATCTTGCACCGAAACTAATTCTATCTCCAACTGGACTGGAGAGAGATTCCATATGATACACTTAATCTAGTAGTTCCATCGGGTGCATCTACAGTTCCATCGGGTGTGTCCAAATTGATTTCTCAGCATATGGTATGTTCCATGCAAACCATGCACCTATCTTGCATCAAGGTTAGAACTATCTCCAAATAGATAGAACCAAGATTCCAGAATGGTATCCGAGAATATGGGGCACAAACCATGCACCAATCTTGCACCTAAACTAACACTGTCTCCAAACAGATTGAACCAAGATTCCATATGACACACATGATCTAGGAGTTCTATCGGGTGCGTCCAAATTGATTTCTGAGAATATGGTATGTTCCATGCAAACCGTACACCTATCTTGCATCAAGATTAGCACTATCTCCAAACAGATCGAACCGACCTTCCACTTGAGCCTCTTCACCTAGGATTATCATCGGGTGCTTGCATAATGGTTTCTGAGCCTATGGTGCGTTATGCGCAAACCATGCACCAATCTTGCACATAAACTAACACTGTCTCCAAACAGATTGAAGCGAGATTCCATATGAAACACATGATCTAGGAGTTCAATTGGGTGCATCCAAATTGATTTCTGAGAATATGGTACGTTACATGCAAATCGTGCAACTATCTTGCATCAAGATTAGCACTATCTCCAAACAGATCGAACCGACCTTCCACTTGAGCCTCTTCACCTAGGATTATCATCGGGTGCTTGCATAATGGTTTCTGAGCCTATGGTGCATTATGCGCAAACCATGCACCAATCTTGCACCTAAACTAACACTGTCTCCAAACAGATTGAAGCGAGATTCCACATGAAACACATGATCTAGGAGTTCTATCGGGTGCGTCCAAATTGATTTCTGAGAATATGGTACGTTCCATGCAAATCGTGCACCTATCTTGCATCAAGATTAGCACTATCTCCAAACAGATCGAACCGACCTTCCACTTGAGCCTCTTCACCTAGGATTATCATCGGGTGCTTCCATAATGGTTTCTGAGCCTATGGTGCATTATGCGCAAACCATGCACCAATCTTGCACCTAAACTAACACTGTCTCCAAACAGATTGAAGCGAGATTCCATTTGACACACATGATCTAAGAGTTCTATCGGGTGCGTCCAAATTGATTTCTGAGAATATGGTGCACTGAGCCTCTTCACCTAGCAGTACCATCGGGAACTTCCACAATGATTTCTGAGCCTATGGTGCACTGGGCACAAACCATGCAACTATCTTGCTCCGAAACTAATACTATCTCCAACTGGACCGAAGCGAGATTCCATATGATACACTTCATCTAGTAGTTCCATCGGGTGCATCTACAGTTCCATCGTCTGTGTCCAAATTGATTTCTGAGCATATGGTATGTTCCATGCAAACCATGCACCTATCTTGCATCAAGATTAGAACTATCTCCAAACAGATAGAACCAAGATTCCACAAGACCCTCTTCACCAAGGAGTACCATCGCGTGCGTCCAAAATAGTTTCTTAGCCTATGGTGCGTTAGGCACAAACCGTGTAACTATCTTGCAACGAAACTAACACTATCTCCAAAGAGACCGAAGTGAGATTATATATGACACACGTCATCTAAGAGTTCTATTGGGTGCTTCCAAATATATTTCTAAGCATATGGTACGTTTGATGCAATTCGTGCACCTATCTTGCATCAAGATTAGCACTATCTCCAAACAAAGCAAATTGAGCTTCCACTTGAGCCCCTTTACCAGGAGTATCATCTGGTGCATCCAAAATGGTTTCTTAGCCTATGATGCATTAGGTGCAAACTGTGTACCTATCTTGCACCAAAACTAACTCTGTCTCCAAACAGACCAAAGCGAGATTCTATATGACACATGTCATCTAGGAGTTCTATTGGGGTGCGTCCAAATGGATTTCTTAGCATATGGTATGTTCCATGCAAACCATGCACCTATCTTGCATCAAGATTAGCACTATCTCCAAACAGATCGAACCGACCTTCCACTTGAGCCTCTTCACCTAGGATTGTCATCGGGTGCTTGCATAATGGTTTCTGAGCCTATGGTGCATTATGCGCAAACCATGCACCAATCTGGCACCTAAACTAACACTGTCTCCAAACAGATTGAAGCGGGATTCCATATGAAACACATGATCTAGGAGTTCCATCGGGTGCGTCCAAATTGATGGTGCACTGGGCACAAACCATGCAACTATCTTGCTCCAAAACTAATACTATCTCCAACTGCACCGAAGCGAGATTCCATATGATACACTTCATCTAGTAGTTCCATCGGGTGCATCTACAGTTCCATCGGGTGTGTCCAAATTGATTTCTGAGCATATGGTATGTTCCATGCAAACCATGCACCTATCTTGCATCAAGATTAGAACTATCTCCAAACAGATAGAACCAAGATTCCACATGACCCTCTTCAACAAGGAGTACCATCGCGTGCGTCCAAAATAGTTTCTTAGCCTATGGTGCATTAGGCACAAACCGTGTAACTATCTTGCAACGAAACTAACACTATCTCCAAAGAGACCGAAGTGAGATTATATATGACACACGTCATCTAAGAGTTCTATTGGGTGCTTCCAAATATATTTCTAAGCATATGGTACGTTTGATGCAATTCGTGCACCTATCTTGCATCAAGATTAGCACTATCTCCAAACAAAGCAAATTGAGCTTCCACTTGAGCCCCTTTACCAGGAGTATCATTGGGTGCATCCAAAATGGTTTCTTAGCCTATGATGCATTAGGCGCAAACTATGTACCTATCTTGCACCAAAACTAACTCTGTCTCCAAACAGACCAAAGCGAGATTCTATATGACACATGTCATCTAGGAGTTCTATTGGGGTGCGTCCAAATGGATTTCTTAGCATATGGTATGTTCCATGCAAACCAATGCACCTATCTTGCATCAAGATTAGCACTATCTCCAAACAGATCGAACCGACCTTCCACTTGAGCCTCTTCACCTAGGATTATCATCGGGTGCTTGCATAATGGTTTCTGAGCCTATGGTGCATTATGCGCGAACCATGCACCAATCTTGCACCTAAACTAACACTGTCTCCAAACAGATTGAAGCAGGATTCCATATGAAACACATGATCTAGGAGTTATATCGGGTGCGTCCAAATTGATTTCTGAGAATATGGTACGTTCCATGCAAATCGTGCACCTATCTTGCATCAAGATTACCAATATCTCCAAACAGATCGAACCGACCTTCCACTTGAGCCTCTTCACCTAGGATTATCATCGAGTGCTTCCATAATGGTTTCTGAGCCTATGGTTGTCACAGAACCGACCAAATTATAAGAGTTCAAGTGCAGAAACGATCGCCAATCAATCAAGTTTCCAAACTTGAGCCCATATAATCCCGGTAGTCAATTGAAATCACGAAGGACTTCAAACCAACTCGCAACAAACCAAGATCGTAATAGTTCAACATAAACACAGCGAATGTTACATAGTCATTCATTGTCGTCGAAGCAGCACCACATCGGAGTTATTAAGTTATTACAACCCAAGTTCGAAGTAGCAGAAGCAAAATAGTTACACACACTTGTTCAAGTTCAGTTCACAAGTTTTTGGTTATTGCCAGAGTCTACACCATCCTTCCAAAAGCATCAGATACGAAGTTGTTAGAGTACCGTGCCCAACGGTTAGTCCTCATCCCCAGCGGGATGGAGACAGGTCTTGCAGAAACCGTCATAGAAGATGTCATCTGCAACAGGTGGGAATAAACCCTGAGTACGAGAATGTACTCAGCTAGACTTACCCGTCTAGTAAAACATAAAAGACGCCAAGGATCATGCAAGGCGAAATATCAAGTGGAGCTGGTTGACTCATCATTTGCCAAAAGCTTACACTACCACTAAATTATTATGAGTGCGTCATATTTATTCATCATTAGCCTACCACTAGATTAGCACCTGTACTACCACACATCACTTGATTATTGCAAGCAATAATAACCATATCAAGTTCATCATATGTTCTTCCTTGCTATCATCATTATCATGAACCAAGTTTATTAGTGAATGCTATGTTTGCCACTGCTCTGTCAAGTTCTCACTGACCGGGAGAGACGGCGATTCGAATCGAATTCCTATCCAGCTGGAGGGTAATTCCTAGCACTCACCTAAGCATCCCCCGTCGGAGAGCCAACGGGTCACCTTTGGTACGACTCAGGAATCGCGGCTCCGATCAGCGCCGCACTCCCAGGGCTACCACTCTGCCAGGGAGGTCAGGAATTTTAACTCACCTGCCTTTGGGCTTACGCCAATGGTCCCCCACACACCGCACTTCCTCCGGTAGTGCGCACTTTATACTTGCCGGTCTTCCGACCTGAGTCATACTACTCGGCTTCGCGG
Source organism: Sorghum bicolor (assembly GCF_000003195.3). NCBI lineage: Eukaryota > Viridiplantae > Streptophyta > Magnoliopsida > Poales > Poaceae > Sorghum > Sorghum bicolor. The sequence goes on from NW_018396408.1 coordinate 229,225, forward strand.
TCGGAACGAGTTATCCGGCCAACTAAGTGTCAGGCATGCGTTCAACATGACAAGAGGACGTACAACGATCGGTCCTTAGCTGCCACAGACGGAGTTACTACAAACTTGCAAAACTCCGCCCGGCTTAAGTCAAATTATTCAGGTTCCATCCACGATAGCACATATAGACCATCGTGATCCGACATACCCTATATCGCGCAGGTGACAGGAAATCACCCAACTTCTACCGCTTAAGCAAGGCTAAGCTGCTACTCGATCCTAACTCTATAACCAGGTAGTGGTAAGATATCTGGACAAGGATTGAGTAAAATGCAGCAACGGTTTCATCACAACTCCTATACTTAATGCATCAATAGATATAACATATTAAATAAACTTTCAAAAGTAAAGGGAGACTTAGAATGCTCCGGGGCTTGCCTTTCAGGAACGAGGCTGGCTCGTGATTTGGGCACTCAACTTCTTCTCCTTCGGGCTCCTCGAGTCCGACTTGCTGGACCTCCACTTCCGGGTTGCCCTCCTGACCTTCGGGAATCCCTTGCAGATCGAAGGAGACTGCCGCGTCCGATGCACCTATTGCATGCTCGGTGAATAAGAAGGTGTGCATATAGAAGAATGAATGCTTGATAACATAATGGATTCACTGGGCACTCATTTACGGAGTACACCCAAGCTCACCCAAGCTAACAAGTTAACCTAGTCCAAAACTTATCATGATACTAAATCAACAAGCAACACAAAACAGGAGTAACCTGGTAAATAAATCATAACCAAAGATAGACAGATCCAACAAACATAAGTAAAGACATTCTGGAAAGCTTATGAAATTGTCTACAAATCATCTTTACACATCGCAGCAAGATTCATACATTAAACCAGTCATTTAAACAAAGTTCCAGGTTCTGTCCCAGAAAAAAACAGAGAGCACCTATTTCTGGAACCCAACTTGGAACAGCTATAACTTTTAAACTACTTGGCCAAATGGCCTCAAATTTAAACCACAGCTAGTTCAATAAGTTTACAACAACTTTGGTTTAGACAAGTTGCCCAGAAAACCAAATTATCAATAAGCAAAGTTAAATTGCTCCCTTGCTGTCCAGAACAGCCGTTAACCCTATAATTAATTATTTGATGGCATAACCAAAACATAAACCAGGCCAATCACATGGCTTAAGAGCACAAGCATATCACAAGATTACCAGAACATCAGATGATAACCCTCACACATATACTTAACAAGGCATTTATTAATTAATTCTAGAAAGAGGCATAATTACAAGATACCTAGTCAAAGTGCTCAGAAAAAATCTACAAAAATTACAGAAACACCAGTATATCACCAAAGCATCACCATAAAATTCTCAGAGCAATTTCACATACCAAATTAAAGTTATGTATTTAACATGTGCTCAAGTGTTTATTTCACAAATTCAGAAACATGACTTATATGGTGTCAAACAACAGATCTCAAATTATTTACATATGAGGAATACCATAAACAGGTTTACTACCAAAGTAGAGCACCAGCATAAGCACCAATTATTTTATAACATTTAATTAAGAAAACAAGCCACATCTCAATCATAAATTACATATCAAAACTGCAGTATTCCAAAAATCATGAAATATTTACCAAAGCACTCTAATACCATACAGAGGCTACCATAAAATTTTCATGGCAAACTAAGCAGCATAACCAGAGATATGCATTTATCCATGAAAAACAAGATTAAATCCTTAATAAATATTTTCCCAGAAAACATGGTTCATTTTATATTTTTATTAAAAACTAGCCATCTCATGGAACAACACAAAATTGGTTTCACCATTTTTGGATCACCAGAACTAAAGATATGATTTTTGCAAAAACAGCTCAAACCCTATTTTAAACAAAGGAGAAAGAGAGACTGACAGGGGGGACCCGCGAGTCAACGGACCCCACATGCCAGTGACCCAAGAGCAGAGGCGTGACTTGAGCGCCGGAGATCTCGTCGACGGCGAGGTCTTGGCGCTGGCCAAGGGCACCATCGTGCTCTCCACTACATTCCGCATCGAGCGGTACCCAAAACCTAACTCTACCGGACTCTAGGCACCTCGCCCTCGCGAATGGCGGCACGGCGGTGGTGCGCGGCCGACCGCCGGCGTCTCTGGCCGGAGACAGAGCGGAAGAGGATGCGGACGAGCATCAGCATGACCTAGCGGAGCTTTTGGAACAAGAATGAGAAAGAAAGGTGGACTACAGAGCCCTGACCACGACGCCGGTGGCCATGGCGGAACTCCGGCGAGGCAAGCTCGCGGCGGAGAAGGCAATGCGGGCTCACCGAGGCTCGGCAGTCGCAGCCAACTTGACGACGGTGGAGTGGAGAGGCTTGCGGAGCACTGGACGGAGTTGCTTGACCGGAGGCAAGGAGACACGCGCGCGAGCTCGCCGAAGCAACGGCGGCGACGCGGAGACGACGACGCACGCGAGAAGGAGGGAACCGGGAGTGGAATGGAGCTGTCCACGCGACCGGGGGCGCCGTGGCGAGCTGTAGGACGCGTCGAGGACTGACGTGCGGGACCAACGGCGACGTACGGACGCCACGGGTCCAGACACGCGGCAACACCGGCGAGCTCCCCCTGTCTGACGGCGGCTCCATTCAGTTCCCAAACCAACTGAAACTCGATTTTGCCCGACGATTAACTCCTAAACCACTCGATGATTTTGCTGGCTAAATGCTCCATGCTGGAGAGCTACATAAGTACTCCAACATTGCTTACTAGATCATGGCTTGATTCGGCCTAGAATACAAACTGGAAGATGAACAATACCCCCTCGAGCAAACTGCAGTGATTCCAGACTTAGAAAATTTTCTAAGTGTTGGAAACAGCCCCAAATCTGCCTTGTGGGTCACTTTTGAGCTATTTGTGATCATTTTCATGAGATGGCCATAAAACAACTTTTGTTCCTTATAAAATTTGCTACAACTTTGCTGTAGAAAGTTTTGACATGCAAACATTTTATGAAACACTTTTTAAAAGCCTAAGCAAAAGAGGTTTCTAGGGCCTATTTACACAAGTATGACTTAAAGGCATATTTTGGAGAAGTGATCAACATGAACATTGTTCCCAAAGCCAAGTTAAGCATAGATAAACTAATTACCAAGGCATTAAGCACAAACACAAGCATGGTTCACTCAAACATAAGCATAGGAAGCCTATTTAAGCAATTTAAAACACAATCATGCATAGAATGACATGGCTCAAGATAGATGATGATCATGATATGCTTATGCTATGCACATGATTAATGCAACCATAACACTGGGGTGTTACAATGGGGTATTATGCGCAAACCATGCACCAATCTTGCACCTAAACTAACACTGTCTCCAAACAGAATGAAGCGAGATTCCATACGACACACATGATCTAGGAGTTCTATCGGGTGCGTCCAAATTGATTTCTGAGAATATGGTACGTTCCATGCAAACCGTACTCCTATCTTTCATCAAGATTAGCACTATCTCCAAACAGACCGAACCGAGCTTTCACATGAGCCTCTTCACCTAGGAGTACCATCGGGAACTTCCACAACGTTTTCTGAGCCTATGGTGCACTGGGCACAAACCATGCAACTCTCTTGCTCCGAAACTAATAATATCTCCAACTGGACCGAAGCGAGATTCCATATGATACACTTCATCTAGTAGTTCCATCGGGTGCATCTACAGTTCCATCGGGTGTGTCCAAATTGATTTCTGAGCATATGGTATGTTCCATGCAAACCCTGCACCTATCTTGCATCAAGATTAGAACTATCTCTAAACAGACAGAACCAAGATTCCACATGACCCTCTTCACCAAGGAGTACCATCGCGTGCGTCCAAAATAGTTTCTTACCCTATGGTGCATTAGGCACAAACGTGTACCTATCTTGCACCGAAACTAACACTATCTCCAAAGAGACCGAAGTGAGATTATATATGACACACGTCATCTAAGAGTTCTATTGGGTGCTTCCAAATATATTTCTAAGCATATGGTACGTTTGATGCAATTCGTGCACCTATCTTGCATCAAGATTAGCACTATCTCCAAACAAAGCAAATTGAGCTTCCACTTGAGCCCTTTACCAGGAGTATCATCGGGTGCATCCAAAATGGTTTCTTAGCCCTTGATGCATTAGGCGCAAACTGTGTACCTATCTTGCACCAAAACTAACTGTCTCCAAATAGACCAAAGCGAGATATTATATGACACATGTCATCAAGGAGTTCTATTGGGGTGCGCCCAAATGGATTTCTTAGCATATGGTATGTTCCATGCAAACCATGCACCTATCTTGCATCAAGATTAGCACTATCTCCAAACAGATCGAACCAACCTTCCACTTGAGCCTCTTCACCTAGGATTATCATCGGGTGCTTGCATAATGGTTTCTGAGCCTATGGTGCATTATGCGCAACCCATGCACCAATCTTGCACCTAAACTAACACTGTCTCCAAACAGATTGAAGCAGGATTCCATATGAAACACATGATCTAGGAGTTCTATCGGGTGCGTCCAAATTGATTTCTAAGAATATGGTACGTTCCATGCAAACCGTACACCTATCTTTCACCAAGATTAGCACTATCTCCAAACAGACCGAACCGAGCTTTCACTTGAGCCTCTTCACCTAGGAGTACCATCGGGAACTTCCACAATGATTTTTGAGCCTACGGTGCACTAGGCACAAACCATGCAACTATCTTGCTCCAAAACTAATACTATCTCCAACTGGACCGAAGCAAGATTCCATATGATACACTTCATCTAGTAGTTCCATCGGGTGCATCTACAGTTCCATCGGATGTGTCCAAATTGATTTCTGAGCATATGGTATGTTCCATGCAAACCGTGCACCTATCTTGCATCAATATTAGAACAATCTCCAAAAAGAAAGAACCAAGATTCCACATGAGCCTCTTCACCAAGGAGTACCATCGTGTGCGTCCAAAACAGTTTCTTACCCTATGGTGCATTAGGCACAAACCGTGTACCTATCTTGCAACGAAACTAACACTATCTCCAAAGAGATCGAAGTGAGATTCTATATGACACACGTCATCTAGGAGTTCTATTGGGTGCTTCCAAATATATTTTGAAGCATATGGTACGTTCCATGCAATTCGTGCACCTATCTTGCATCAAGATTAGCACTATCTCCAAACAAAAGCAAACTGAGCTTCCACTTGAGCCCTTTACCCAGGAGTATCATCGGGTGCATCCAAAATTGTTTCTTAGCCTATGATGCATTAGGCGCAAACTGTGTACCTATCTTGCACCAAAACTAACTCTGTCTCCAAACAGACCAAAGCGAGATTCCATATGACACATGTCATCTAGGAGTTCAATTGGGGTGCGTCCAAATGGATTTCTTAGCATATGGTATGTTCCATGCAAACCGTGCACCTATCTTGCTACAATATTAGCACTATCTCCAAACAGATCGAACCGACCTTCCACTTGAGTCTCTTCACCTATGATTATCATCGAGTGCTTCCATAATGGTTTCTTAGCCTATGGTGCATTATGCGCAAACCATGCACCAATCTTGCACCTGAAATAACACTTTCTCCAAACAGATTGAAGCAAGATTCCATATGACACACATGATCTAGGAGTTCTATCGGGTGCGTCCAAATTGATTTCTAAAAGTATGGTACGCTCCATGCAAACCGTACACCTATCTTTCCTCAAGATTAGCACTATCTCCAAACAGACCGAACCGAGCTTTGACTTGAGCCTCTTCACCTAGGAGTACCATCGGGAACTTCCACAACAATTACTGAGCCTATGGTGCACTGGGCACAAACCATGCAACTATCTTGCACCGAAACTAATACTATCTCCAACTGGACTGAAGCGAGATTCCATATGATACACTTCATCTAGTAGTTCCATCGGGTGCATCTACATTTCCATCGGGTTTGTCCAAATTGATTTCTGAGCATATGGTATGTTCCATGCAAACCGTGCACCTATGTTGCATCAAGATTAGAACTATCTCCAAGCAGACAGAACCAAGATTCCACTTGAGCCTCTTCACCAAGGAGTACCATCGTCTGCGTCCAAAATGGTTTCTTAGCTTATAGTGCATTAGGCACAAACCGTGTACCTATCTTGCAATGAAACTAACACTATCTCCAAAGAGACCGAATTTAGATTCTATATGACACACGTTATCTAGGAGTTCTATTGGGTGCTTCCAAATATATTTCGAAGCATATGGTACGTTCCATGCAATTCGTGCACCTATCTTGCACCAAGATTAGCACTATCTCCAAACAAAAGCAAACTGAGCTTCCACTTGAGCCCCTTTACCCAGGAGTATCATCGGGTGCATCCAAAATGGTTTCTTAGCCTATGATGCATTAGGCGCAAACTGTGTATCTATCTTGCACCAAAACTAACTCTGTCTCCAAACAGACCGAAGCGACATTCCATATGACACATGTCATCTAGGAGTTCTATTGGGGTGCGTCCAAATGGATTTCTTAGCATATGGTATGTTCCATGCAAACTGTGTACCTATCTTGCATCAAGATTAGCACTATCTCCAAACAGATCGAACTGACCTTCCAATTGAGCCTCTTCACCTTGGATTATCATCGGGTGCTTCCATAATGGTTTCTGAGCGTATGGTGCATTATGCGCAAACCATGCACCAATCTTGCACCTAAACTAACAATGTCTCCAAACAGATTGAAGCGAGGTTCCATATGACACACATGATCTAGGAGTTCTATCGGGTGCGTCCAAATTGATTTCTGAGAATACGGTACGTTCCATGCAAACCGTACACCTATCTTTCATCAAGATTAGCACTATCTCCAAACAGACCGAACCGAGCTTTCACTTGAGCCTCTTCACCTAGGAGTACCATCGGGAACTTCTACAACGATTTCTGAGCCTATGGTGCACTGGGCACAAACCATGCAACTATCTTGCACCGAAACTAATACTATCTCCAACTGGACTGAAGTGAGATTCCATATGATACACTTCATCTAGTAGTTCTATCGGGTGCATCTACAGTTCCATCGGGTGTGTCCAAATTGATTTCTAAGCATATGGTATGTTCCATGCAATCTGTGCACCTATCTTGCATCAAGATTAGAACTATCTCCAAACAGATAGAACCAAGATTCCACATGAGCCTCTTCACTAAGGAGTACCATCGCGTGCGTCCAAAATAGTTTCTTTCCTATGGTGCATTAGGCACAAACCGTGTACCTATCTTGCACCGAAACTAACACTATCTCGAAAGAGACCGAAGTGAGATTCTATATGACACACATCATCTAGGAGTTCTATTGGGTGCTTCCAAATATATTTCTAAGCATATGGTACGTTCGATGCAATTCGTGCACCTATCTTGCATTTAGATTAGCACTATCTCCAAACAAAGCAAACTGAGCTTCCACTTGAGCCCCTTTACCCAGGTGTCGAGGATATCAGTAAGGGGTATCCTAACTGATGTACATAATGAGATTGCCCGTACGCAAGTCGAGGCCCCCAACTCGACGCTCTACCCAGTCACTCGTATGGTCGTCGACGACCGCAGCCTCGAAGATGGGAAGGGCGTCGAGCGAATCGATCAGGGCTCGAGCGCCAACTACCGTCGAATACGGAAACAGGCTCGAGCGAATCAGGAGGCGTCGAGCGCAAGGACGCCGCCCGCCGCCTGACGCGCGCACGAGAGCCAGGGCATTTAATGCGCCTGTCGCGTTCCCACCTAACACGCCAGTCACGGGAAGCGTGATAGGGAACAGGCACCCGTCCCGTCATTCTTTTTGCAGCCTTCCCCACCAAACGATCCAGAGCATGTCAGGACGCAGGAAGCAGGGTTGGAACGTCTAATCAAGCCCCCCTCGAGACGTCCAAGGTCAACGCTCTAGATAGCAAGGCGCTACACGGCGTCCGACCCTCAACCAGACATGTTTCCTTCCTGGGGAAGGGTTGGGCGTCGAATGACAACACTGCTACCACCCCGACGTATCAGCCGCCATGACGTACAGGCGTGCAACTGATAAACCAGTCCACGACGGCGCGGAGAGCGGGATATAGGGGCACGCGTAATCATCATCAAGCTACCAGGACAGGACGGCTCTAGACCACGCTGGTACGGAGGCCTCAAGTAGGTCCACGCGCCATGCCTCTATCGACCCCTACTCTGACGCCTATACTAGTACCCTAGGCTTCTCCTTGAAACTATAAAAGGGAAGCCTGGGAGCGAACACAGGGAACACGCAAGACAACACTCATACGCAGTAGAGCTTCCACACTCCATCTCATTCCATACCACGCTTGTATTCACCCCTGTACAAGCACTTAGGTGCAAAATAATACAAACTCTCCTCCCCCGCTGGACGTAGGGCTTTCTCTTGCCCGAACTAGGATAAATCTTTGTGTCTTTTTGCATCACCATCTGGGAAAGGGAGCACGCATACAAATTCACTCGTTGGTGTGACCCCCCATGGGGAAAACACCGACAGTTGGCGCGCCAGGTAGGGGTCATGCGTGTTTTTCACCAATTTCCCATTCCTTTCCAGATGGCCACTCTCGCCTCGCCGATTCCGCGCTCCACGGTGATTTGGTTGGGGAGTCTCGAGTTCATGTCTACTGGCTCCGGCTATGACATGATCTTGCTCTCGATCAAAGGACCAGGAGGAGCTCGCGTTGCGCCAGCGCGGTTGAGGGCCCTGAGACGTCCACGCCACCACGCCTCCCCGCCCAAGAAGAGGCGCGGACAGCACCGCCGTCGCCCCTCTGCCTCGTCACGACCGGCAGTTCGTGCCAGGCAGGAGGTGACACAAGAGCCGACAGCGCTGCACGCCGAAACCGTGGGCATGACGGCCCAACGCTACGAGGATCGTACGACGACCGGAGGTGACGCGCCCCGCGCGCTCTCCCCCACCGCTAGGTTACTCCCGCATGGGCTGTTCGCTCCAAGAGGAGCGTTGCCGTTCGGTTTGGACAATGCCGCGGCGTCGCTCGCCAAGGCGATATGCCCAAACGCCGAACATACGTGGAGAGACCAATGGTCCTCCCACGCGACCCTGGAGCGCAGCAACCAACGTCCGAGCTACCGGATTTCTCCCAGGTACGAGGCCTCCGTCGCCTAGGCCCTGGGCGATACACGATCACCTCGCTCAGGCAGCGGCTGCTGGAGGAGGGACGTGGATGTTTCTACGCCGCCGAGCCGGACTCCAACTCCGAGACCGATAGCTACGACCCTACTAGGGAATGCTATCATATCGACGGAGCTGTAGAAACTACCGACGAGACGTAGGATGCTGCTGCTGGCGGTCGAGCCCCTGCAGCAAGGGAAGACCCCAGGACGCCTGGGAACGACAGACAGGTCGACCCACCACCGCAAGAAGACAGAGCCGCGCAACTTGCGCAGCTGCGAGAGCTCAAGACAAAACTTGATGAGGATCGTGAGCGCCTCGTCCTACTCGAGCAGATCCTTGAGCAGGACCTGCCTTACCCGCCTGGCGGAAGTGTCCGCAGAAGGGCTCGAGAGGTGCACCGACAGATCGTCGGGGACGGGGAGCCAGAGCAACCCGTCAGCCGCTTCCCTCGAGCGGGCCAGAACGTTGTGGCAGCAACGATGCTGTTACGTAACATGCCCGAGCCCTCAAACTCCCAAGCACGGCGCATCCGGGACGAGGTGCAGACCCTACTCCAGGTGGCGGCAGTTCAGTAGGCAGAAAGCTCGGCCTCTCGACATCGAGGGGCGGCCACAGAAAAGCGCGATGAGCCAGCCCAGAACGAAAAGGAGGTATCAGTCCATCAGCAGCCGCCCCCTCGAGGAAAAAAGACTACGCTCGTCCTCCCCGTCGACAACCAACGGCGACACGACGCACGACGCGATATTGAAGAGAATCGTCGCCGTCGGTACGGGGACGCGGAAGAACGCGGTTACAACGCCCATCGCGGCGGGAGGTACGACAGCGATGAGGACCGAATGGCCCCAGAACCACCTGGCCCACGGGTGTTCAGCAGGGCGATCCGCAGCACGCCGCTGCCCAGCCCGTTCCGACCCCCCACCAGCATTGCAAAGTACAACGGCGAGACTAAGCCAGAGCTATGGTTGGCAGATTTCAGGCTAGCCTGTCAACTAGGAGGCGCTCGAGGGGACGATCGAGCCATCATCAGACAGCTACCGCTCTTCCTCTCCGACACCGCTCGCAGATGGCTCGAGGAGCTCCCGGCCGACCAGATCCACGATTGGGTCGATCTGGTCAGGGTGTTTGAGGGCAACTTCAAAGGAACCTACATACGACCAGGCAACTCGTGGGACCTCAGCAAGTGCAAGCAGAAATCAGGAGAGACGCTTCGAGAGTACGCTCGACGCTTCTCGAAGCAACGCACCGAGCTGCCGCACATCCCCGACCACGACGTCATCTTGGCCTTTGTCTCAGGCACCACCAGTCGAGACTTGGTGCGGGAATTAGGCCGGAACCGCCCCCAGACCGTCGACGAGCTGATGGACGTAGTGGCGAACTACGCGGCGGGGGAAGAAGCGGTCGGTGCCTTCTTCAGCTGTGAAGGAAGGAAGGGCAAGCCGCTCGCTGATGATGATGAGGACCCTAGTCGAGGGCCCAAGAAGAACAAGAAAAAGAAGAAAACCCGACCATTCCAGCGGGAAGACCTCGACGACGATCTCGTCACTGCCATGGAACGCAAAAGGCCTCGAGGCCCTCCAGAGGTGGGCATCTTCGTTAAGATGCTGAAGGAGCCGTGCCCTTACCATAAGGGAGGAGCCAACCACAAGCTCGAGGACTGTCGTATGCTGAAAAAGCATTTCGACGGTCTGGGGTTCAAGAAGGACGCCCGCGACGACCAAAAGAAAGAGAAGAGCGGCGACAGAGGGGACGACAAAGACGACGACGGCTTCCCTGCCGTCCATGACTGCTATATGATCTATGGCGGACCCTCGACGCAGTTGACCGCAAGGCAACGTAAGAGAGAGCACTGTGAGGTTTTTGCGGCAAGGATGGCGGTGCCCCAGTACCTCAGCTGGTCGAGCACCCCCATCACCTTCGATCGAGACGACCACCCCGACAAAGTAGTCGCCCCTGGCGTCTACCCGCTCGTCGTCGACCCCATCATCGTCAACGCCTGGCTCTCGAAGGTGTTGATGGACGGCGGCAGCAGCCTCAACATCATCTACCTCGAGACCCTCGACCTCCTCGGCATCAACAGGACGCAGCTCCAGCTGAGCGCCGGTGGATTCCACGGCGTCGTACCAGGCAAGAAGGCGTTACCGGTAGGTCGAATCGACCTACCGGTCTGCTTTGGCACGGCGGCCAATTTTAGAAAGGAGACCCTCACCTTTGAGGTGGTGGGGTTCCGAGGCACGTACCACGCCATCATCAGACGACCGGGCTATGCCAAATTTATGGCAATTCCTAACTACACGTACCTGAAGCTGAAGATGCCCGGGCCAAAGGGCGTCATCACCGTCAGCTCCTCCTACGAGCACGCGTACGAGTGCGACGTCGAATGCGTCGAGTATGGGGAGGCGCTCGAGAGTTCCACCGAGCTCGTTTCGAAGCACGAGGCCCTAGCCGCTGAGGCTCTAGAGCCCAAGCGCCACGCGGGCAGCTTCGAGCCGGCGGAAGGAACCAAGAAGATCTCGCTCGATCCCAACCACTCCGACGGCAAGGCGCTGACGATCAGCGCCGACCTCGACCCCAAATAGGAAGTTGTGCTCGTCGACTTTCTCCGTGCAAACGCTGACATGTTTGCATGGAGTCCCTCGGACATGCCTGGCATACCGAGGGAAGTCGCCGAGCACTCCTTGGAAATTCGAGCCAGTTCCAAGCCAGTGAAGCAACGATTGCGCCGATTCGACGAGGAGAAGCGCAAGATCATTGGCGAGGAGATCCAAAAGCTTTTGACGGCCGGATTCATCAAGGAGGTTCACCATCCCGACTGGTTAGCAAATCCTGTATTAGTTAAGAAAAAGAATGGGAAAATGAGGATGTGTGTCGATTACACAAGTTTAAATAAAGCATGTCCGAAAGTTCCTTTTCCATTACCTCGTATCGATCAAATTGTCGATTCAACTGCGGGATGTGAATCTCTTTCTTTCCTTGATGCATATTCTGGTTACCATCAAATAAAAATGAAAGAGTCCGACCAGCTCGCGACATCTTTCATCACACCTTTTGGGATGTATTGTTATGAAACCATGCTGTTTGGGCTTCGAAACGCGGGAGCCACATATCCGCGCTGCATGCTCCACGTGTTTGGCAAACACATAGGGTCGACTGTTGAGGCCTATGTCGACGACATCGTCGTCAAGTCAAAGCGGCGGGGAGACCTGATCCAGGACCTCGAGATCGCTTTCAGCTGCTTACGCGCCAACCAAATCAAGCTCAACCCCGAGAAGTGCGTTTTCGGCGTGCCTCGAGGCATGCTCCTGGGTTACATCGTTTCCCAGCGCGGCATCGAGGCCAACCCCGAGAAAGTCTCGGCAATCACAAGAATGGGGCCGATCCGAGACGTCAAGGGCGTGCAGAGAGTCACGGGATGTCTAGCGGCGCTGAGTCATTTTATCTCAAGGTTGGGAGAAAAGGCGTTGCCACTGTATCGACTTCTGAAGAAAGTCGAGCGTTTCTCTTAGACCCCAGAGGCCGAGGAAGCACTCGATAACTTGAAGAAAACGCTGACCTCTGCACCAGTGCTAGTCCCGCCTCAACCCGCAGAACCTCTGCTTCTATACGTCGCATCGACGACCCAGGTCATCAATGCAGCAGCAGTGGTCGAGAGGCAGGAGGAAGGACATGCACTGCCAGTACAGAGGCCGGTCTATTTCATCAGCGAAGTGCTCTCAGAGACCAAGGCGCGTTACCCACAGATCCAGAAGCTAATCTACGCCGTAATCCTCGCCCGACGCAAGCTGCAGCACTACTTCCTCGGCCACCCTATCACGCTGGTCTCGTCTTTCACCTTGGGCGAGATCATCCAAAGTCGAGAAGCCACGAGAAGAATCGCCAAGTGGTCAGTCGAGCTCATGAGTGAGACTCTCACTTATGCGCCCTGTAAAGCCATCAAGTCACAAGCCCTGGTGGATTTCGTCGTGGAATGGACAGACTCCCAGCTCCCCCCGGCTCAGGTTCAGTCAGAGCTGTGGACGATGTATTACGATGGGTCTCTCATGAAGACGGGAGCTGGGGCGGGCCTGCTGTTCATCTCGCCCTTGGGCGTCCATATGAGATATGTCATCAGGATACATTTTGCTGCGTCCAACAACGTCGCGGAGTACGAGGCCCTTGTCAATGGTCTGAAGATCGCCATCGAGCTAGGAGTCCGACGCCTCGACGTTCGAGGCGACTCCCAGCTCGTCATCGACCAAGTGATGAAGACCTCGAGCTGCCACGACCCAAAAATGGAGGCGTACTGCAAGGAAGTCCGTCGACTCGAGGACAAGTTCCACGGCCTCGAGCTCGTCCACGTCGCCCGATGCTACAACGAGGCGGCCGACGAACTCGCCAAGATCGCGTCGACTCGAGGCACGATACCACCTGACGCATTCTCAAGAGATCTACATGAGCATTCCGTCGACTTGGGCTCGGGGGCTTGTGTCGAAGCCGCTCCTACCCAGCAAACCGACACCGTCGAAGCGCTACTAATGGCAGCTGAGGTAATGGAGGTGGAACAGCAGCCCAGTCGACCGTTTGATTGGCGCACGCCGTTCCTCGACTACCTAATCCACTGCGAGCTACCAAAAGATCGATCCGAGGCCCACCGTATTGCTCGACGGGCCAAGTCATATGTAATCTATGGCGAGGGCAATGAGCTATATCGACGAAGCCCGACAGGGGTCTTGCAGCGTTGCATCACCGTAGAAGAAGGCCGAAAACTCCTTGAGGATCTACACTCGGGGGCTTGTGGCCACCATGCTGCTCCTCGGACCCTCGTAGGAAACGCCTTCCGACAAGGCTTCTACTGGCCAACGGCCGTAGCTGACGCCATCGAGCTCGCACGCTCATGCCATGGGTGCCAATTCTACGCCAAACAGACGCACCTGCCTGCCCACGCTCTCCAGATGATCCCTATCACATGGCCGTTTGCGGTGTGGGGGCTCGACTTAGTAGGGCCTCTACAAAAGGAAAAAGGGGGGTACACCCACTTGTTGGTAGCCATCGACAAATTCTCCAAATGGATCGAGGCTCGACCCATCACCAACATCCGCTCCGAGCAGGCCGTCCTTTTCTTCACCGACATCATCCACCGGTTTGGGATTCCCAACGTCATCATCACCGACAACGGCACTCAGTTCACCGGCAAAAAGTTCTTGGACTTCTGCGATCAGCATCACATCCGTGTGAACTGGTCTGCAGTGGCCCACCCCCGAACTAACGGCCAGGTCGAGCGTGCCATTGGCATGATTTTGCAGGGGCTCAAACCAAGAATCTACAATCGCTTGAAGAAATTCGGCAAGAAATGGGTCGAGGAGCTTTCCTCGGTCCTATGGAGCTTAAGGACAACGCCAAGCAGGGCTACAAAATACACCCATTCTTCATGGTCTATGGCTCTGAGGCCGTGCTCCCAACGGACCTCGAGTATGGATCCCCTCGACTCAAAGCATACAACGAGCAATCAAAAAAGAGACTCAAGAGAATGCGGTCGACCAACTCGAGGAAGCTCAAGACATGGCCCTCCTCAACTCTGCCAGATACCAGCAGAAACTTCGACGCTACCACGACAAGCACGTGCGCAAGAGGGACTTGAACGTGGGTGACCTCGTCCTACGACGGCGGCAAAGCAATCAAGGACGCCACAAGCTGACTCCACCTTGGGAGGGCCCATACGTAGTGGCCGAGGTCTTGAAGCCGGGGACATACAAAATCGCAGACGAAAAGGGGGCGATCTTCACCAACGCGTGGAACATCGAACAGCTACGTCGATTCTACCCCTAGAATTTCAAAGCTTTATGTTCCCATGTACATTCTGTACCAAGGCTTTGTAAACGAATGCATGAATAAATCCCGACGTTAGAAGGGAGTGCCAACTATGACCCATCATAGTCGATACCCCCTTGGGGGCTAGCAAGGGGGTGACGCCCCCCCAAGTGTCGAAAAAACCAAATAACTCTTTTGTTCCTATCAGTAATCTCGTATGGTCGAGTAGTAGAGGCACCTCGAGCCCCTTAAGGGCCGAGAGACGACGAGCCTGAGAACTCCTACGCCCCCGGGCTACGGAAACTCTACTCGCTTCCTCACCCTTGAGGCAATCGAGATTGCCTTAAACAAAAGACCAAACGAGGAATATAAACATAGGCGCAAGGGGAAATAAAGGAGCCTCGAGCGGAAAGACAGATAAACATTTGGCAACCACTTAAAAACATTGTATTACTTAAAGACATATTAACAGAGTACTATACAAGGGGTCCAGGCACCTAGAGCAGGCTCACAGGCCTTAGTCCGCATCACGGCCCTCACCACCCTCGCCTGCGCCTGAGCTAGCCTCAGGGGGAAGTACCTCGGGCTCGAATAGCTTGGCCAACCTCTCCCCAGGGACCTCTGCGTCGTCGATCAAGGCGTGGAGCCTTTCCTCGTTCTCCGCGTTAGTCTTGGAGATGTCAGTGACAAAACCATGAGACACCACCTCCATATCATAGGAAAAGCCCGAGCAGACAACTGCCATTGCCCGCTTTACCCCAATATGGAGGGTGTCCCGCACCCGGTCCCTCAGCGTAGCACCAAGGTAGCATAGCTGGTCGACGAGCGCGTCGCCTCGAGCCTCCTCCCTGGACTCGTCAACAGGCTCATGCTCCCAGGAGGCCGAGAGGTCGCTTATCGCAGTCCGTAGACGACCATTTAAGGCGACCTCCCCCTCGAGCTAGGTCTTGATGGAGCGGGTCTCGACTTGGGTGGCCAGCAGCTCATCTTTGAGTCCTGCAAGGACCAACATGAAGAAATTAGATAACACCCAGCACAACTCAGAAAAGAAACTCGATAGTAGAAACGTACCGCGGATGCTCTCCTCCAGAGCCGTGTTTTCGCTAACCAAATTGGTGTTGGCCCTCTCGACCTCCCTGTTGGAGCGCGCCAGCTCGGTGTTGGCGACACGCAGATCCTCGATCGCCTTGCCGGCCTGCGTGATGGCTCCTTCCTTCTCTAGCAGCGCCCTCTTCAGATGATCGACGTCATCAGAAAGGCTGCGGGATCGAGCCCGCTCCGCCTCGAGGTCTTCGAGAGCCTTCCTCTTTGCCTCCTCCGTGGCGCTCCTGGCAATCCCGCTGTTCACACACTCCACCTTCATCCTCTGGAAGGATTCTCGGATGGAGTCCAGGTCGGTCTTGAGGAGGCCCTTCTCCTTGTCCAGGTCAGCAACGACGTTCTTGTAGGACAGGGCCTCCTCCCGGGCTTTGGACGCGGCTTCCTCGACCGTCATGGCCCGCTCCCTCAGTAGCGCAGCCTCTTCCACAGCCTTCCTTGAGGCCTCTCGAGCCTCGACCAGGGCAGCCTCCCTCTCCTTCTTCTCCTCCTCGAGTGCCAAGAGCTCTTTATAAGCCTTGAGGAGTTTCTCCTACGACTCCAGGAGTTGGTCTTTGAGGATGGGGAGCTGCTCCCAGCCGCCTCTCGTGGCGTGGATGAAGCTCGACTTAATACGGAGGTCTCTTTCAGGTCCTGCGAGCCGGTGGTCGAGCAGTTAGAACACAAAACCAAATGCTCTATAATTATTAAGGGCTGAAAAACACTTACAAAGTAAGCCGGTGCGAGCCTGTTGTTAACCACGTCAGATAGGAGCCCCACCGTGTGCTTCATCCACAGGCGAAGCTCCTTGATGTGCTCCCACTTCTCCGCCTCCTTCCGGTCCTCCAAAAAGATGTTGGGTTCGGACGGGTCGGTGGAAGCCCGGATGCGGATCCGGTCGGGACACCAGTTCTCCATCTCCTAGTCGGCGCGCGCCTTGACGCCTCGGATGAGCTCTTCGACGGTTTCGAGAGACCCCCCGTGGCGCAGGAACAGGTCGACAAGAGAGGGGAACCACCCGACGTCATCCACCGTCTTCCACGTCCCAGTCTCGTTCCCGCCACCGCCTCCCAACGTCCCGATCTCATCTTCCTCGGAGGGGACGCGCTCCTCCCACGATCGACGCCCCCGGAGGAACCCCAGAGCGATCCCGTCCATACCGTAGATCGTCCTCCTAATCTCAGAATTGGGGTCGGCGGGAGTACGCATCATGCAGGCGAGCGCCACTACGCCGTCCGCCCGACCTGAATCTGCTGGGATCGCGGTAGGCGCCCCCGGACGGAGCCACGCCGGGGTCGGAGGTCCGAAAACTGGCAGGCCCTCCTCCTGGTTTCCAGGCTCCTGTGGCGCTACCGGCTCCAGTTGGGGCGGGTCAAGCGGCTCCGCCAGCTGCTGGCCCCCCTACTGCTGCTGCTCTTCGGGCTCCTGCGGCTCCTGTCGACGGTCCTGCTCCTGCGGCTGCCGCCGCGTCTCCTGCTCGCGCTCCTCCTCCTCTTTCTTCCTCTGCTCCTCAATGGAGCGAAGCCCGGCAGGCCCAGGCACCCGTCTCGCGGTGGGAGAGGCCTCGACCTCCTCGTCCATAGGGCGGGCGTCCCTCGAAGACCCGTCGCCGCCAGACCCGTCACTTATAGTGATCGGATCCGCCTCAACCCCCGATCGGGGAGGCTCGGGGGCTCCCTCTTGCCCTTGGGGGTGAGGCGCCTCAGCCCGTTTTGGCGACAACAGGGCAGACTCACCCGCTAGGGGACGGGGCGGGGCACTCTTGGCGCCAGTCGGTGGTCGAGGGTCGGAGGAGCCTATAAAACGCAAAACAAAGGTCAGTCATTATGATGGTCGACGTAAGAACAACACAAAACCCTTAACAACGGGAATAAACAACCAACCTGAATCCTTGCAGGCCGCTCCCACCTTGAGCCTTTTCGCCATTGAAGGCTGGGCCTGCTCAAGCGTCCGCTTCAACCTGAGGAAAGAGAAATGGGCGTAAGGGAGACCGTTATACGAGAAAACGCAAAGAAATCGGAGGATGAGAATCACAGCGTCGAAAAACTTACCCCACAGGGAGTACGACCCGCCTGCCGGTGCCTCGAACAGCAGGCCTCGAGCCGCCCCGCGTCGAGGCTCCAGGCCCCTCGCGGGCAGGCGCAGGCCTTGGTCCAGCGTCTCCCACCTGGCGAGCGCCGGGGCTAGCGCTCCTGCGGCCAGTCTCCCTTTTCGGAGGCCGCGGCGTGGCCACGGGTCAACGGCCCCGTTGCCTAGGATTTAGCCTGGCCACCCGCCTTTGGTGCAGGGGGAGGTTGGGGGCGCGGGGCGGCACGACTCGGCGCGGGCGCGGGAGGGGTGTCAGCGCGGGGGCGGTGAGATCCGCCTGGCCTTTCCTTTGGCGCTCCCGTCCGCGGAGCGTCGACGTCGCCTCTAGGCGGACCCTCGAGGATCCGCTCGAGGCGAGACGCCATCCCCTCGGAGTCGTCACTGTCGTCATCACGGTCTCCGCTGCCACCCTCACTGGGGGATTCTTCTTTAGGCTCCCCCCTCTGGCTGGACTTGGCTCGACGCGCCTCTAGCGATTGGCGGTCGAGATTCTTCTTCTTGTTCTCTTTCTTCTCTGAGTCCTTGGTGGACTTCTGTTTCTCAGCGGACTGGTGCCGCTTGTCACGGTCGACCTCGTCCTCCTTTACTGGAGGCCTCGAGGACCGGACGTCGATCGATCCCTACGAGAACAAAGACAAGCTTAAAAAAGGAAGCCAGGGAAATCCAGAATCAAAGCCATATACAAGAAAAGAACGTACCAGGTCGATCGAGCCCGCATCCGGCCTCATGGGGAAGCCATTGACGTGCTCCGGCTGGAAGTCGCCGGTGACGGCCGCCCTGACTCGGGCCACGACTTCATCATCCGCCGGAGCCTCGTTGGACATCCAGCATGCCTCGAGGTCCCGAGACGAAGCGCCGGGCCCCATCTCATCCATCCTCAGCGGCCGAGACATCAGCGGGAGAACTCTCCGATGATGGACGGCCGAGAGGACGAGAGCGGCGGACAGGCCCTCCAAGCGCAGCTTCTTCAGGGCGTCGAGGAGGGGGTCGAGCCGCGACTGGTGGACTTGGACGATGCCGTATGTCCAGTTCTCCGGGCGCTCCGTGATCAGACGGCCGGTGTAGGCGGGGAGAAGACTGTCGTCGTTCCTCAGGTAGAACCACTAGGAGTCCCATCCAGCGTGGTTCGATGACAACCCCACCGGGATGTACTCGCATGGCCTCTCCGTCTTCTTCGCCTTCCGCACTAGGTTGAGGCACCCGGCCCGCACGGGTTTCCTCACGCCTGTAGTTCTAGTGGGGGCATTGAAGAGCTCGCCCCTGTAGAGGTGGAGCCACAGCTCCCAATGGGGCATCATCCCCAAATAGCCCTCTGTGGGGGTATAAACCCCTATACCCTTACGGCTAGACTTTGGCCAGGAGGCTTGGCCCATTACGAGACGAGTTCAAGGCTTGATCCGACAACCTGGAGTTTCGCGCAAGGAAACAAGATGTGGAGATCAAGCAGGATTCTAGTCGGTTAGAATAGGAATTGATATCGAATTATCCATGGCAATTGTAACCGACTAGGATTAGTTTCCAGATCTGTAACCCTGCCCTCCAGACTATATAAGGAGGGGCAAGGGACCTCCCTAGGACACATCATATTCTCTCAACACAAATCAATACAACCACGTAGGTATTACGCCAACTCGGCGGCCGAACCTGGATAAAAAGCTTGTCCGTGTCTTGCGTCACCATCGAGTTCGTAGTTTGCGCACCGTCTACCGATAAACTACTACCGTGGGTATACCCCAAGGTAGACTGCCGACCAGCTTTCGTCGACAGTGGCGCGCCAGGTAGGGGGTGTGCGTGCAACTTTTCTGGCGAACAAGATGGTCACGATCCCAGCTTCCGCGACCGTGCCCGAAGGCCTCACGTTCACCGTCGGCCAGATCACGTGGATAACGTGCAGCGGCGGCCTCACGACCACGGTTTCGAAAGAGATCCAGATCCAATCTGAGATCACGCCGTCTCCGACCACACGCGTGACGGCACCGAGCGCCCGACCACCGTTCCCACTCTACAAGGGAAAGAAGATCGACTGCTCGGACCTTCTCCAAGCGCTTGATCGCGCTGACTCCAAGCTACTCGAAGTTTCCCAACTAGTAGACGGAGTTCTGCGTCGGCCCGACCAAGCTGCTCCAGCGGATTTTTTCAAATCCCGCCGGCCAACTCGTGTCGCCACACACGAACGGCTGGGAACGTCTCTGACGATAACCTCAACCCCCTCAGGACGATCCGTCGAGCTCAAGAAGGAAGATTATCCTTGCGGCCTGAACAACTCGGCCTCTGTTTATTCACAGCACACCCAATCCGTTTTCAGCAAGGCGGGTTGGTTGCCGACAAGGAGCGATCGTCACTACGTCAACATGGTGACAATCCGAGAACTACGGGACGGCCAGGTTTCCAGCACCAACTCAAGCACCGGTTCCGTCCCCACCGAGGTTATAAACACCGAGGACGAGGACTACGACCTGGATTTTCGTTCACACCCTCCGGGTTTCGACCGATTCCCGATATTTCCCCCCCGGCGAGGGGATATTGTGTTCAATGTCAGCGCCGACGAACCGGTCGTTGATGGAGAAACAGATGACCAGAGGCAACTCCGCGAACAGCGCAACGCCGATCGCGCCCGACGACGCGCAGACGAGCAACAACAAATGCCACCAAATAATCTCAACGATGCCTTTGACATGGTCGGGGACCAGCCAGTCTACAAAACGCCAAGCGCCAACGTGGCTGTCGCCATGGCTAACTTAGATCGGCTTCCTGATACCCCCGAATGCCAGGGAGTCCGGACAAGCATCCGAGCACACCTGATCGCTGCAATGGGACAGACAGCCACTCTGCTCAAGAGAGTCCAGGACGTCTCTTATACGGGAGCCGCCTCTGACCAGACTAATCGTAGCCGGGCCTCACCGCCTCCCGGCAGGCGTCACCGCAGCCGCTCCCCCGACAACCGTCGGGGGGACTCACGGCGCGACGATGGTGGTCCGGACGCCGACGGTCGCCGCAAGCAGAACCACGTACGCGGCCAAAGTAAACCAGCACAGGGATCTCCGCCACGACATCCCTCCCAAAGATGCCCGGGACCGCATCAACAGGCGCGCCGCAGAGAGAGCAGTCCACGAAAACCTGCGCCGCATCGAGTACGATGCAACGCACGGTCCTCCGGGCCTAAGACAATTCTCCTCACACCTCCGCCAGGTCGTGTGGCCCCGCAATTTTAAGCTCGAAAAACTTAAAAAATACGACGGCAAGGAAAATCCAGAGAACTGGATCACCCTCTATGAAATCGCCGTCCGATCAGCGGCAGGGGATGAGCACGTCATGGCTAACTACTTCCCCGTAGTCCTCGACCAGGCTGGTCATCAGTGGCTTCTTGGCTTGCCCGAGGACTCCTTCGACTCTTGGGAAGAGCTACGTCAGGCTTTCATCGACAACTTCATCGCTACATGCGAGCAGCCCGGCAACAAGTATGACCTCGAAAGGATAAGGGACAGGAAGAACGAACCCCTGCGCGATTACATCCGACGATTCTCGGATATGCGCCTCAAAATCCCGAAGATTTCCCACGACGAGGCCATCTCAGCCTTCATCAAGGGCCTGCGTTTCCACGAAGCGCTGAGGAACAAGCTGCTGCGTAAACGTCCAACAACGGTAGCAGAGCTCCTCGCCACGGCCAAAAATTACGCCGATGCCGACGACGCAGAAAAACTAATCCGAGACGATGCGAGAGGTCCCGACCAGCCTTCCCGGCGAGATGATGGTCGTGGTCGCTACGACAGCAGAAGCCACCGCCGCTCCGACAACCGCGATCACCGAGAGGGTTGGGATCGGCGGCGCGACAACCGCGACGATTTCAGAGGAAAGCGCCCTCGTGACTACGATCACGAAGTAAACACGGTCAAGCGTCCCAACGGACGACGGGACTACCAAGAAGACTACAACAAAACGTTGAAGGGACCATGCCAACTGCACCCAAAGTCTAATCATACCATGGAAGAGTGCCGCGTCCTCAAAAGCATCTATACACGGCGGGCCGCCCAAGACGACTCCGCCAAGAAAAACAACAAGCGAGACGGGCACGACCACGAAGATGAGGACGAGGACCAAGATAGGGACCCCCGACACCAGTACGTCAGCCCCACCGACGTGGTCCACTCCATTTTCGGGGGCAAGGTCTCCATTGAATCTAAGCGAGAAAGAAAGCTGTTAAAGAGAGCTTGCCTCAACATAGACAGCACGGACGGGCTGATCGCAGACCCAAAATTCCCCCCGTGGTCCCACAGGGAGATCTCGTTCAGCAGGAAGGACCAGTGGGCCGCTATCCCAGAGCCGGGTCGTTTCCCCTTGATTCTGGACCCTTGCATCAACAGCATCAGATTCGAGCGCGTGCTCGTGGACGGGGGAAGCTCCATTGACATCCTCTTTCGCAACAGCCTGCCCGCCCTCAAGATATCTCCTGCACAACTAAAACCTTACGACGCCCAATTCTGGGGGGTTTTGCCGGGTCAAAGCTCAGTGCCTCTCGGACAGATAACGTTGCCTGTCCAATTCGGCACACCCGACCACTTCCGGACGGAGTTCATCAACTTCGTGGTCGCCGATTTCGACGGGACCTATCACGCTATACTGGGCCGACCATCGCTGACAAAGTTCATGGCAGTCCCGCACTACTCATACCTGGTCCTTAAGATGCCTACGGAGAAGGGTGTCCTAACCGTCAGAGGCAATGTTTACACTGCATATACCTGCGAAGAGGAGAGCTTCAAGATCACCGAAGCAATCGACCTCTCAACCCGCATGGCAGAAACAGCAACTCAAGCCGCGCAGCTGCTTCCCGACCAGCTCCGATTACCTGAGCAGGAGACAGCCAGAAAGAACTCAAAATCCAAGGAGCACAAGGAAGTTCAGCTGGTCGACGGAAGCCCCGAGAAGACGGCCCTCATCGGGGCCAACCTGGATCCAAAATAGGAAGACGCGCTCGTCAGGTTTCTAAGGGACAACGTAAGCGTTTTCGCATGGAAACCCGCAGACATGCCCGGCGTCCCACGAAACCTGATCGAGCACTCCTTAAATGTCTCGAAGACCGCAAGACCAATCAAGCAAAAGCTGCGACGGTTCGCTCGCGACAAAAAGGAGGCTATTAGGACAGAAATCACACGGCTTCTAGCAGCCGGATTCATAAAAGAAGTGTATCACCCCGATTGGCTCGCCAATCCGGTTCTTGTACGCAAAAAGAATAATGAATGGAGAATGTGCGTTGATTACACTGATCTCAATAAACACTGTCCTAAAGATCCTTTTGGTCTCCCTCGCATCGACGAGGTGGTCGACTCAACGGCCGGATGCGAACTCCTCTCCTTTCTAGACTGCTACTCTGGTTATCACCAGATTTCGTTAAAGGAAGAAGATCAGATCAAAACATCCTTTATCACACCTTTCGGCGCATACTGCTACACGACCATGTCTTTCGGACTCAAAAACGCCGGAGCCACTTATCATAGGGCCATCCAGCAATGCCTCCACGACGAGATTCGCGATGACCTCGTCGAGGCCTATGTGGACGACGTGGTCGTAAAAACAAGGGACGTGAGCACCCTAATCGACAACTTAGACCGAACCTTCAAGGCACTCAATAGGTACAAGTGGAAGCTCAACCCCAAGAAATGCGTTTTCGGCGTTCCTTCCGGTCTACTGCTCGGCAACGTTGTCAGTCGCGACGGCATACGACCAAACCCTTCAAAAGTCAAAGCCGTACTCGACATGCGACCACCGAAGAACGTCAAGGATATTCAGAAGCTAACCGGATGTATGGCCGCCCTCAGTCGTTTCATCTCAAGGCTGGGAGAAAAAGGCCTCCCTTTCTTCAAACTATTGAAAGCGTCAGAAAAATTTTCTTGGACAGAGGAAGCCGACGCTGCGTTCACTCAGCTTAAGACCTTCCTCACTTCACCACCTGTCCTCACAGCGCCTCAGCCCAATGAAGACCTACTTCTTTACATTGCTGCAACCGACAGGGTTGTTTCCACGGCAATAGTGGTCGAGCGAGACGAACCAGGTCACGCCTACAAGGTCCAGAGACCCGTTTACTTCATAAGTGAAGTCTTAAACGAGTCCAAGGCCAGGTATCCACAAATACAGAAGCTTATATACGCCATTCTGATAACGTCAAGAAAGCTGAAGCACTACTTCGACGGCCATCGAGTCCTGGTGACAACCAGTTTCCCTCTCGGGGACATCCTGCGCAATAAAGACGCCAATGGCAGGATCGTGAAATGGGCAATGGAATTATGTCCATTTTCCCTGGAGTTCCAGAGTCGCACCACTGTCAAGTCTCAGGCCCTGGTCGATTTCATTGCCGAATGGACGGATCTCAACGAGCCTTCCGTTCCCGATGTCTCAGACCACTGGTCAATGTTCTTTGACGGGTCCTTGAACATCAACGGTGCCGGTGCTGGGATACTGTTCGTATCACCCAACAAGGACAAACTGCGTTACGTCCTTCGGATCCTTTTTCCGGCGTCAAACAACGTCGCCGAATACGAAGCATGCTTGCATGGCATACGACTAGCCGTTGAACTGGGAGTCAAGCGCCTCTATGTCTATGGCGACTCCGCTTTGGTCATCAACCAGCTCAACAAGGAGTGGGACGCAACCCACGAGAAGATGGATCTCTACTGCAAAGAAATTCGCAAATGGGAAACCAACTTCTACGGCATAGAGTACATCCACGTGGTCCGGGATAAGAACCAAGCAGCAGATGCGTTGTCGAAGTTAGGCTCATCTCGGGCCCAGATCCCGCGGGGTATTTTCGTCCAGGATGTCCGCGAGCCGAGCGTAGGCTCCTCCCTGGGCGACAAGCAACCCACCGAGGCAATGCTCATAGACGACGCCACTCCGATAACCGGTGGGCGTGACTGGCGTACCCCATTCATCAAATACATATCAGACGGGACAGGCCTTCAGGACAAAACAGAGAACGAGCGCCTCATTCGACGATCAAAAAACTACATCCTGGTCGACGGCAAACTCATGCGGAAAAACGCAAGCTCCGAAGTACTGCTCAAGTGCATACCCCAAGATGATGGTATCAAGCTCTTAGAGGACATACATGCTGGATCCTGCGGCAATCACGCCGCATCCAGAACGCTGGTCGGAAAGGCTTTCCGAGCAGGTTTTTATTGGCCAACCGCGGTCGGCGACGCAGAAAAACTGGTTCGACATTGCGAAGGATGTCAGTTTTTCGCTAAGAGGACCCACGTACCTGCCCACGAAATTCAAACCATCCCGTCGTCCTGGCCCTTTGCTTGCTGGGGGCTCGACATGATCGGGCCATTTAAACCAGCCCCGGGCAATTTCAAGTTTGTTTTCGTGTTAATCGACAAGTTCTCCAAGTGGATTGAATACATGCCTCTGGTCAAGGCAACCTCCAAGAAGGCTGTGGAGTTCCTCAATCAAATTATACACAGATTCGGCATCACGAACAGCATAATCACCGACCTGGGCACTCAGTTTACTGGCACCACTTTTTGGGACTTCTGCGATGACAGAGGCATAGTCATAAAATACGTGTCAGTGGCACATCCACGTGCCAACGGTCAAGTTGAACGTGCTAACGGAATGATCGTTGACGCCCTAAAGAAAAGGTTGTACACCGAAAACGACAGAGCACCCGGTCGATGGATGAAAGAATTGCCGGCAGTGGTCTGGGGCCTCCGAACTCAGACCAGTCGAAACACAGGGGTGTCTCCCTACTTCATGGTGTACGGTGCAGAGGCGGTCCTGCCGTCTGACATACACTTCGGATCTCCTAGAATCGAACACTTCGACCAGGCGACCGCCGACAACGCCAGAGAACTCGAAATCAATTGCATGGAGGAAAAGCGTCTAGATTCTTGTCTCCGAACAGCAAAATATCTCGCGGCAGTCAGGCGATACTACAACAGGAACGTCAAGGACCGTTCCTTCGTGGTCGGCGATCTGGTACTTCGATGGAAAACAAGCCAGGAGGGAATGCACAAGCTATCCACTCCCTGGGAAGGACCCTTCGTGGTGACCGAGGTCACACGACCTACATCCTACAGATTGGCATACCCAGACGGAACACGAGTGCCTAACTCTTGGCACATAGACAAACTGCGACGTTTCTATCCATAAAATTTTAATAACTTTCCTCTGTAAGTATCTTATAATTGTTGATAATGAAATTCTCTATTTTTTGTCTATACCTTGTCGCACACAGCACTCGGCAAAACTCCTGCAATGGATGCTCTTAACGACTACCAAGACGAATACGGTGACACGTCACTCAGATAATCTTACAGCGCTCAAAAACAACAGTCATGACAAAAAGCAAACTTTATTACAAACTTTACATACAAAGTTTACAATAAATACCCTGACGGGCAGACACTAGTCTATTCCTACAGACTACTCTATTGGCCTAGCTGCTCGGGCTGATCACCCGCCTGGCCCTGCTGCCCGAACGAAGGGGTCGGGGCCACCGGCGCCTGGCTGGTCGAGACCGCAGGCGTCGACCGCCCATCTCCTGCAACGGACGCGCCCGACAACTCCCTGGCCGACTTATCGGAACTCGGCTGGTCTGGGGGAGTGGCCGTTCCGCACAGATTGATGTCGCCGATCACTGTCGACGACAAGTCCAGCAGACTACCCCGAAGCTCGTCCGCTTCCTGTGGGCCGACCTCCTTCGGGTACCCCTTCTCCAGCCTGCTCAAGTCGACCAGGGGGTAGTGGGCGCGCACCATGCTGAGGACGTGCGCGCCGGCAAATTCCCCGGCGTCCTTCACGAACTGCTGGAGCCAGTCCCACGCCCGTTGCGCCTTCTCGACCGGGGTCAACTGCGGCGCGCGTGGCTGGCTCTCCGGGAGCTCGGGACTGATCAGGTCTAGGACTGGGGACACTCCTTTCCAGATCCTGCAACAGTTGACCTTCTAGGAGTCCCGGTCCTTAATCAGATCATCCAGGTGCTTCTTGGCGTTCACCTTGAGCACTGCAAACGAAACAAAGCGTCATTTTCGGCATACCAAACAAACAAAGGGGCGACAAGCAGTAGCTAACAAGGCGGCACCCATTACCAGATAATTCCCGGTCCTTTCGACTCAACTCCTCTCCTGCTCGCCGCCCGGACTCCAGCGCACCGGCGAGCTGTTGACTGAGCTGCTCCTTCTCTTGTCGGAGGCGCGCCACCTCCTCCTCCAAGTCTGCGTGAATCGTAAACTGGTCAGTAATGCAAACCACACAAGTACGCAGAGCTGCTCGGAGCGTGTAACTAACCTTCTCGCTGCCGGAACTGGTCGGCCAAGCGGCGAGTGAGGTCGAGACGACGCTCCTCTTGGGCACTCATCTCGGCCACCTTCTCCCCGACTTCCGACCGCAGCCGGTCTACCTCCGCGGCAAGGGCCTTGTTCTCGGCCACGACGCCTTCTATCTGGTCAAAGCACCGTTTCCGGTACTTTGCCGTTCTCATCGCGCCGTACAAAGCGAGCATATAACAACCATGCAAGACAAGGCATAGAATGTACAGCAGTACAAAAAGTCGCTTACCTTGACTTCGTCGACGAGGCGCTTGGCCGCGCGCTCCACCCTGGCGGCCTCCTCGGTCTCGGCGAGCTCCTCATGCCCGATAAAGTGATCCCCGCGTTGGCGCCACACATACACGTGTTGGCGGCCATCACGGGGACGACCCTCAATCTCTTCCACCTCGTCATCGGAGGCCGCCCGGGTTTCCTCCTCCTGCGCTGCGTCACCTCCGGTGGTGGTCCCAGGCATTACTGGCCCTCGGACCAGACCTGGGGAGCCTGCAGCCGAAGAGGATCCTGCTCGGGGCGGCGTGGGGACTTCACTCCCCCCAGCAGGAGGAGGGGTCGGGGACCTCCCCTCCTCTTCTGCGGAGCCAGCTGGGGGAGCCTCTTCAGCCCTGGTCGGGCTGCCTGTCGTAGTCGGTACCGCGGTCGGGAGCCCCTCGGTGCTCCCAGGCGCGGCTGCAGCTGTAGGCTGCTCTGTGGTCAGGGGGGCCATATCTTCGGCAGCGCGGACAGGCTCGCCCGTCCCCTGGCTGGCAGCCTGGCCGGGGTCGACATCCGACGCCGCACTACAGGAGCGAAAGTATAATAAAAAAAGGGCAAAGAGGAGTCCAAAATACATAAGTCGAACACTTATAGGTCTGATCGACGGTGGGTCGCGGTGAACCTCCTCCTCGCCCGGCCGGTCGGCACCTGCGCCCCCATCTCGACAACTTGTGGTGCAGGGGGGTCGCTGGCCACTCGATCAGCAGCGGCCGGCGCATCATCTGGGCGGCTCCGAGGCCGTCGGACTAACGACGGCGCAGCCTCCTCGTCATCGTCGTCGTCGTCAACGATCCGCACGAGCCGACGACGCTTCGGCGCTCGGCTGCTCTCCGCCGGTAGATCTGCCGGCAACATCGGTGTCGGCAAGGGATCTGCCGGCAATGGCCTTTTCCCCGCTACCCTCTCCTCGGTGGTCGGGACGGGGCGGGCTTGTTCCTCCTCGCTGCTGGTGTAACGAGTACACCTAGCAGCATTGCCTTCTGGCAAGTCTTCTCCCGCAGGATTCTCCATCCCCGGTGCCAGTGATACATACACTGTGCACTGGTCGATGTCGCCGATCTGCCAAAGCAACAAAGATGAGTCAGCTACATACGATATACGAATGCTAAAACAAAATACTCTGCAACATACCTTTGGTGCTGGTCGGCCTAATTTGAAGGCTTGCACCCGATCACTGCCGCGGATGAAGCCTCCGTCCGCAAAGTTGAACATCTCGTTCAACAGCCGCTGTACCTCCGCCTTCTCCAAGATCTCCGGTCGCATCCTCGTCGGGTCCACGCTTCCGGAATACTCGTACGCCGAGTGCACCCGCTTCTGGCAGGGCATCACCCGACGACAAATGAAGTTGCCGACCACGCCAAGTCCGTCCAGGCGCGACCAGTCGATCAGCTTCATCAGATCCGCCACTTGACCGTCGAACTCCGGGCGGTCGGTCCAGCTTACCCTCTTCTCGGGAATGTACCCCACGTCGCAGAACGTGGAGCTGCCCGGTTCCTCCCTGACGTAGAACCACTTCCTATACCATTCGGTCAAGGAAGTGTTCCATGGACAGTGCAGGTAGTGATTCTTCATTCCATCACGAAGGTTGAGGTACACTCCACCTGCAACCTTGGAGCCTCCAACTGCTCCCTTCTTCCTCAAGTAGAAAAGGTAACGAAAAAGATCGAAGTGCGGCTCTATGCCAACATAGGCCTCGCACAGATGAATAAACGTGGAAATAAGGAGAATTGAGTTCGGGTGCAGATTGCAAATCCCGATCTCATAATACAGAAGAAGACCTTGGAGAAAAGGATGAATCGGAACCCCAAAGCCCCTCTTAACGAAATCTTCAAACACGACGATCTCACCGGCACGAGGGTCGGGGAAGCTTTCTCCTTCCGGTGCTCTCCAGCCGCCGAGCTCCGAGCTGTGCAGGAGTCCCATGTCGACGAGGTCACCGAGGGATTTGGTGGTGCTGCGGGATTTCTTCCACTCCTTGGCCATCAGTTCAGCCCTCTTCTTGGCGTCGCTCTTCGCCATTGGAGGTGAGAAGTGGACTTGGGTTACGAAGACGCAGGTGATTGAAGGAGGCGAAAATGGAAGGCTTGAGGGCAATGGCAAGGTAAGGAGCACAGGCGGAACTGTCAGGCTTTTATAACCCGCAATTCCACCTCTCCCACTTCCCGTATTCTCGGGAAGTGGGCGGGCCATGCGGCGGATGCGGCGTTTCGGTTTATAATGATTATAGACAATTAATGCGGCAGAGTTTTCGTACCAATTGATGGTTCCCTTTTTCTCAAACCACGCAAAGGGCGGCTGTACAGTTGCCAGGCGCAACTTTTCATGCGTCCATCTGACAACCCATCAGGAGGTCTCGTCATGTCAACTTTAACTGAAAAGATCGTTTCAATAAAAAGAAGACAAATATGCTAGAGAGTCAACAGTCCGGGGACTGCACCGACCACCGAGCACTCGACGCTCGGGGACTGGTCGCCCAGTCTATCAGCTCGGAACTTCAAGGACTGCACCGACCACCGAGCACTCGACGCTCGGGGACTGGTCGCCCAGTCTATCAGCTCGGAACTTCAAGGACTGCACCGACCACCGAGCACTCGACGCTCGGGGACTGGTCGCCCAGTCTATCAGCTCGGAACTTCAAGGACTGCACCGACCACCGAGCACTCGACGCCCGGGGACTGGTCGCCCAGTCTATCAGCTCGGAACTTCAAAGACTGCACCGGCCACCGAGCACTCGATGCTCGGGGACTGGTCGTACAGTATAGCAACGCAGAATTCTAAGGAGCGCACTTGGTACTTGGGGACTGGTCGTCATACTATTATACACCCGGGGACTGGTCGATTAGTCTATTCAATTGCAGACGGACTGGTAAATTCAATTTTTTAGACCTTGCTACAAGGCTCATACTTCGCCTTCCAGCAAGCTCGGGGACTACATCGGTACGATGCATCTGGCGATGCATCTCAGTTACAGAATTTCTTTGAGGACTTTTATTTTGACCCTGGCACCACGTGCCTACGTCACCCACTACCAGGCTCGGGAACTAAGTGGGCACACTTCACCTTGCGGTGAATATGCTTGCTTTTTTGATGGTTATACCTTTCAAAAAAGTAAAGTGGGCACACTTCACCAGGAAAGAAATCTTTTTTAATTTAGAGCACCATGCATTCTTCGAACAACTCGCTTCTTCGATGTCAATGTTGATCAACTGTCTTTTGAGTTGGTCAAAGAACCGTTGCAACTGTTTGGGCGACTTTCCCACTTATTGAAGACGTCAAGTCTCACTGATCGAAGAAGCTCAAGACGGCGTGTTACATCACAATACATGGTGCTCGGGGACTAGCTGTGGGGGTATAAACCCCTATACCCTTACGGCTAGACTTTGGCCAGGAGGCTTGGCCCATTACGAGACGAGTTCAAGGCTTGATCCGACAACCTGGAGTTTCGCGCAAGGAAACAAGATGTGGAGATCAAGCAGGATTCTAGTCGGTTAGAATAGGAATTGATATCGAATTATCCATGGCAATTGTAACCGACTAGGATTAGTTTCTAGATCTGTAACCCTGCCCTCCAGACTATATAAGGAGGGGCAAGGGACCCCCCTAGGACACATCATATTCTCTCAACACAAATCAATACAACCAGACGCAGGACGTAGGTATTACGCCAACTCGGTGGCCGAACCTGGATAAAAAGCTTGTCCGTGTCTTGCGTCACCATCGAGTTCGTAGTTTGCGCACCGTCTACCGATAAACTACTACCGTGGGTATACCCCAAGGTAGATTGCCGACCAGCTTTCGTCGACACCCTCACACACCGTGGCAAAGACCGCCGCGATGGTGATGGCATTTGGGGAGAAGTGCTGGAGCTCCACCCCGTAATGGTGGCAGAGCGCCCGCACGAAGCGGCTCGGAGGAGCGCCCAGGCCGTGGCGGTGGAACTTGGCGAACGAGACCACGGAGCCCTAGCGCGGCTTGGGCTCCCTATGGTCCGCTAGCGGTGCAATCCACTCCGGCGACGACAGCGATGTGCGGTGGCGCAGGAGTCCCTCCCTCTCGAGCTCCAGCAACCGGTGCTCCGTCATCGACGACGGGCGCCAGTCGTCGGCAACGACAAGTCTCACAGGCATCTTGCCTGGAAGGAAGGCGGACTCGCTACTACTAGAGGGGGTGCGCGCGCGTGAGATGGCAAGGGAGCTGAGGCAAGAATGAAGGCAGAAGGCGGAAGGGAGAACGGTGGCGAGGCCACAGGATATTTATAGGCAGCGACCCACCAACGGACAGATCCGATAAATGAGGTAACTCCCCCCATAAATGCGCCGCCTAACGGTCCCTTTCCTCCTCACAGACGGGGCGCTCTGAATTCTACGCCGATACTGTGTCGCAACGGCTCCCGCCTGAAAAGACGCGCCCAACGGGTAGAAAGGCGAACCGCCACGACCTTTTCCTTCCTTTGTAAGCCAAGGTACGTACCTACGAAAGCCTCGAGAGGTCGCAGTCTGACCCGCCGAAAGGGTTCGACAGCCGATCTCGAGCACCAGAGTCAGGGATGCCCAGCGAGTGGTCGAAAATCGAGGCCCGCCTCAAGAACTCGCTAGGGATGTCCGAGGCAGGGTCGAGACAGTCGAGAGGAATCCCCCCGACGGGAGGCATCGAGCCACTAGACTCTATCGAACGAGACCAGCATCCCCGACCACGTCGACCCCGCTTTTATGAGAACGCCTCTGGGCTATAGCTGACCCCCTCGAAAGGGGCACAGGTTCTCACTTGGACTACCCGTTAGAAGCTCAATCTGGGGTGGATGGTGCTCGCCCTATCGAGAGTACGTCAAAACTCTTGTGCAAAACGAGCCAAACAGAACCTTCACCACTGGTGTCGACAGTGTTTCCGTGAATTAGGCGATATAACCCTCGAAGGAGTCAAAAACTCCTCCAAGGGCTCGGGGGCTACCCCCGCAGGGTCGCTCGCGCGCCCCCACGGAAACTCGACCATGAAAATACACTCTCCACTCGAGCGCCAGCGCTCAAATGGAGACTCGGGGGCTACTATCGAGGATATCAGTAAGGGGTATCCTAACTGATGTACATAATGAGATTGCCCATACGCAAGTCGAGGCCCCCAACTCGACGCTGTACCCAGTCACGCGTATGGTCGTCGACGACCGCAGCCTCGAAGACGGGAAGGGCGTCGAGCGAATCGATCAGGGCTCGAGCGCCAACTACCGTCGAATACGGAAACAGCCTCGAGCGAATGAGGAGGCGTCGAGCGCAAGGACGCCGCCCGCCGCCTGACGCGCGCACGAGAGCCAGGGCATTTAATGCGCCTGTCGCGTTCCCACCTAACACGCCAGTCACGGGAAGCGTGATAGGGAACAGGCACCCGTCCCGTCATTCTTTTTGTAGCCTTCCCACCAAACGATCAAGAGCATGTCAGGACGCAGGAAGCAGGGTTGGAACGTCTAATCAAGCCCCCTCGAGATGTCCAAGGTCAACGCTCTGGATAGCAAGGCGCTACACGGCGTCCGACCCTCGACCAGACATGTTTCCTTCCTGGGGAAGGGTTGGGCGTCGAATGACAACACTGCTACCACCCCGACGTATCAGCCGCCATGACGTACAGGCATGCAACTGATAAACCAGTCCACGATGGCGCGCAGAGCGGGATATAGGACGGCTCGAGACCACGCTGGTACGGAGGCCTCGAGTAGGTCCGCGCGCCATGCCTCTATCGACCCCTACTCTGACACCTATACTTGTACCCTAGGCTTCTCCTTGAAACTATAAAAGGGAAGCCCGGGAGCGAACACAGGGAACACGCAAGACAACACTCATACGCAGTAGAGCTTCCACACTCCATCTCATTCCATACCACGCTTGTATTCACCCCTGTACAAGCACTTAGGTGCAAAATAATACAAACTCTCCTCCCCCGCTAGACGTAGGGCTTTCTCTTGCCTGAACCAGGATAAATCTTTGTGTCTTTTTGCATCACCATCTGGGAAAGGGAGCACGCATACAAATTCACTCGTTGGTGTGACCCCCCGTGGGGAAAACACCGACACCAGGAGTATCATCGGGTGCATCCAAAATGGTTTCTTAGCCTATGATGCATTAGGCGCAAACTGTGTACCTATCTTGCACCAAAACTACCACTGTCTCCAAACAGACCTAAGCGAGATTCTATATGACACATGTCATCTAGGAGTTCTATTGGGTGCGTCCAAATGGATTTCTTAGCATATGGTATGTTCCATGCAAACCGTGCACCTATCTTGCATCAAGATTAGCACTATCTCCAAACAGATCGAACCGACCTTCCACTTGAGCCTCTTCACCTAGGATTATCATCGGGTGCTTCCGTAATGGTTTCTGAGCATATGGTGCATTATGCGCAAACGATGCACGAATCTTCCACCTAGACTAACAATGTCTCCAAACATATTGAAGCGAGATTCCAAATGACACACATGATCTAGGAGTTCTATCGGGTGAGTCCAAATTGATTTATGAGAATATGGTACGTTCTATGCAAACTGTACACCTATCTTTCATCAAGATTAGCACTATCTCCAAACAGACCGAACCGGGCTTTCACTTGAGCCTCTTAACCTAGGAGTACCATCAGGAACTTCCACAACGATTCCTGAGCCTATGGTGCACTGGGCACAAACCATGCAACTATCTTGCACCGAAACTAACACTATCTCCAACTGGACGGAAGCGAGATTCCATATGACAAACTTCATCTAGTAGTTCCATCGGGTGCATCTACAGTTCCATCAGGTGTGTCCAAATTGATTTCTGAGCATATGGTATGTTCCTTGCAAACCGTGCACCTATCTTGCATCAAGATTGGAACTTTCTTCAAACAGACAGAACCAAGGTTCCACATGAGCCTCTTCACCAAAGAGTACCATCGTGTGCGTACAAAATAGTTTCTTAGCCTATGGTGCATTTGGCACAAACCGTGTACCTATCTTGCACCGAAACTAACACTATCTCCAAAGAGACCGAAGTGAGATTCTATATGACAGACATCATCTAGGAGTTCTATTGGGTGCTTCCAAATATATTTCTAAGCATATGGTACGTTTGATGCAATTCGTGCACCTATCTTGCATCAAGATTAGCACTATCTCCAAACAAAGAAAACTGAGCTTCCACTTGAGCCCCTTTACCCAGGAGATATCATCGGGTGCATCCAAAATGGTTTCTTAGCCTATGATGCATTAGGCGCAAACTGTGTACCTATCTTGCACCAAAACTAACTCTGTCTCCAAATAGACCAAAGCGATATTCCATATGACACATGTCATCTTGGAGTTCTATTGCGATGCATCCAAATAGATTTTTTAGCATATGGTATGTTCCATGAAAACCGTGCACCTATCTTGCATCAAGATTAGCACTATCTCCAAACAGATCGAACCGACCTTCCACTTGAGCCTCTTCACCTAGGATTATCATCGGGTGCTTCCATAATGGTTTCTGAGCATATGGTGCATTATGCGCAAACGATGCACGAATCTTACACCTAAACTAACAATGTCTCCAAACAGATTGAAGCGAGATTCCAAATGACACACACGATCTAGGAGTTCTATCGGGTGTGTCCAAATTGATTTATGAGAATATGGTACGTTCTATGCAAACCGTACACCTATCTTTCATCAAGATTAGCACTATCTCCAAATAGACCGAACCGGGCTTTCACTTGAGCCTCTTCACCTAGGAGTACCATCAGGAACTTCCACAACGATTCCTGAGCCTATGGTGCACTGGGCACAAACCATGGAACTATCTTGCACCGAAACTAACACTATCTCCAACTGGACGGAAGCGAGATTCCATATGACAAACTTCATCTAGTAGTTCCATCGGGTGCATCTACAGTTCCATCAGGTGTGTCCAAATTGATTTCTGAGCATATGGTATGTTCCTTGCAAACCGTGCACCTATCTTGCATCAAGATTGGAACTTTCTTCAAACAGACAGAACCAAGGTTCCACAAGAGCCTCTTCACCAAGGATTACCATCGCGTGCGTCCAAAATAGTTTCTTAGCCTTTGGTGCATTTGGCACAAACCGTGTACCTATCTTGCACCGAAACTAACACTATCTCCAAAGAGACCGAAGTGAGATTCTATATGACACACATCATCTAGGAGTTCTATTGGGTGCTTCCAAATATATTTCTAAGCATATGGTACGTTCGATGCAATTCGTGCACCTATCTTGCATCAAGATTAGCACTATCTCCAAACAAAGCAAACTGAGCTTCCACTTGAGCCCGTTTACCCAGGAGTATCATCGGGTGCATCCAAAATGGTTTCTTAGCCTATGATGCATTAGGCGCAAACTGTGTACCTATCTTGCACCAAAACTAACTCTGTCTCCAAATAGACCAAAGCGAGATTCCATATGACACATGTCATCTAGGAGTTCTATTGCGATGCATCCAAATAGATTTCTTAGCATATGGTATGTTCCATGAAAACCGTGCACCTATCTTGCATCAAGATTAGCACTATCTCCAAACAGATCGAACCGACCTTCCACTTGAGCCTCTTCACCTAGGATTATCATCGGGTGCTTCCATAATGGTTTCTGAGCATATGGTGCATTGTGCGCAATCGATGCACGAATCTTCCACCTAAACTAACAATGACTCCAAACAGATTGAAGCGAGATTCCAAATGACACACATGATCTAGGAGTTCTATCGGGTGAGTCCAAATTGATTTATGAGAATATGGTACGTTCTATGCAAACCGCACACCTATCTTTTCATCAAGATTAGCACTATCTCCAAATAGACCGAACCGGGCTTTCACTTGAGCCTCTTCACCTAGGAGTACCATCAGGAACTTCCACAACGATTCCTGAGCCTATGGTGCACTGGGCACAAACCATGCAACTATCTTGCACCGAAACTAACACTATCTCCAACTGGACGGAAGCGAGATTCCATATGACAAACTTCATCTAGTAGTTCCATCGGGTGCATCTACAGTTCCATCAGGTATGTCCAAATTGATTTCTGAGCATATGGTATGTTCCTTGCAAACCGTGCACCTATCTTGCATCAAGATTGGAACTTTCTTCAAACAGACAGAACCAAGGTTCCACATGAGCCTCTTCACCAAGGAGTACCATCGCGTGCGTCCAAAATAGTTTCTTAGCCTATGGTGCATTTGGCACAAACCGTGTACCTATCTTGCACCGAAACTAACACTATCTCCAAAGAGACCGAAGTGAGATTCTATATGACACACATCATCTAGGAGTTCTATTGGGTGCTTCCAAATATATTTCTAAGCATATGGTACGTTCGATGCAATTCGTGCACCTATCTTGCATCAAGATTAGCACTATCTCCAAACAAAGCAAACTGAGCTTCCACTTGAGACCGTTTACCCAGGAGTATCATCGGGTGCATCCAAAATGGTTTCTTAGCCTATGATGCATTAGGCGCAAACTGTGTACCTATCTTGCACCAAAACTAACTCTGTCTCCAAATAGACCAAAGCGGGATTCCATATGACACATGTCATCTAGGAGTTCTATTGCGATGCATCCAAATAGATTTCTTAGCATATGGTATGTTCCATGAAAACCGTGCACCTATCTTGCATCAAGATTAGCACTATCTACAAACAGATCGAACCGACCTTCCACTTGAGCCTCTTCACCTAGGATTATCATCGGCTGCTTCCATAATGGTTTCTGAGCATATGGTGCATTATGCGCAATCGATGCACGAATCTTCCACCTAAACTAACAATGTCTCCAAACAGATTGAAGCGAGATTCCAAATGACACACATGATCTAGGAGTTCTATCGGGTGAGTCCAAATTGATTTCTGAGAATACGGTACGTTCTATGCAAACCGTACACCTATCTTTCATCAAGATTAGCACTTTCTCCAAACAGACTGAACCGAGCTTTCACTTGAGCCTCTTCACCTAGGAGTACATTCGGAAACTTCCACAACGATTTCTGAGCCTATGGTGCACTGGGCACAAACCATGCAACTATCTTGCACCGAAACTAATACTATCTCCAACAGGACTGAAGTGAGATTCCATACGATACACTTCATCTAGTAGTTCCATCGGGTGCATCTACAGTTCCATCGGGTGTGTCCAAATTGATTTCTGAGCATATGGTATGTTCCATGCAAACCGTGTACCTATCTTGCATCAAGATTAGAACTATCTCCAAACAGACAGAACCAAGATTCCACATGAGCCTCTTCACCAAGGAGTACCATCGCGTGCGTCCAAAATAGTTTCTTAGCCTATGGTGCATTCGGCACAAACCGTGTACCTATCTTGCACCAAAACTAACACTATCTCGAAAGAGACCGAAGTGAGATTCTATATGACACACGTCATCTAGGAGTTCTATTAGGTGCTTCCAAATATATTTCTAAGCATATGGTACATTCGATGCAATTCGTGCACCTATCTTGCATCAAGATTAGCACTATCTCCAAACAAAAGCAAACTGAGCTTCCACTTGAGCCCCTTTACCTAGGAGTATCATCGGGTGCATCCAAAATGGTTTCTTAGCCTATGATGCCTTAGGCGCAAACTGTGTACCTATCTTGCACCAAAACTAACTCTGTCTCCAAACAGACTGAAGCGAGATTCCATATGACACATGTCATCTAGGAGTTCAATTGGGGTGCGTCCAAATGAATTTCTTAGGATATGGTATGTTCCATGCAAACCGTGCACCTATCTTGCATCAAGATTAGCACTATCTCCAAACAGATCGAACCGATCTTCCACTTGAGCCTCTTCACCTAGGATTATCATCGGGTGCTTCCATAATGGTTTCTGAGCCTATGGTGCATTATGCACAAACCATGCACCAATCTTACACCTAAACTAAAACTGTCTCCAAACAGATTGAAGTGAGATTCCATATGACACACATGATCTAGGAGTTCTATCGGGTGCGTCCAAATTGATTTATGAGAATATGGTACGTTCCAAGCAAACCGTACACCTATCTTTCATCAAGATTAGCACTATCTCCAAATAGACCGAACCAAGCTTTCTCTTGAGCCTCTTCACCTAGGAGTACCATCGGGAACTTCCACAATGGTTCTGATCCTATGGTGCACTAGGCACAAACCATGCAACTATCTTGCACCGAAACTAATACTATCTCCAACTGGACCGAAGCGAGATTCCATATGATACACTTCATCAGTAGTTCCATCGGGTCCATCTACAGTTCCATCGGGTTTGTCCAAATTGATTTCTGAGCATATGGTATGTTCCATGCAAACCGTGCACCTATCTTGCATCAAGATTAGAACTATCTCCAAACTGACAGAACCAAGATTCCACTTGAGCCTCTTCACCAAGGAGTACCATCGTGTGCGTCCAAAATAGTTTCTTAGCCTATGGTGTATTAGGCACAAACCGTGTACCTATCTTGCACCGAAACTAACACTATCTCCAAAGAGACTTAAGTTAGATTCTATATGACACACGTCATCTAGGAGTTCTATTGGGTGTTCCAAATATATTTCTAAGCATATGGTACATTCCATGCAATTCGTGCACCTATTATGCATCAAGATTAGCACTATCTCCAAACAGATCGAACCGACCTTCCACTTGAGCCTCTTCACCTAGGAGTATTATCGGGTGCTTCCATAATGGTTTCCGAGCCTATGGTGCATTATGCGCAAACCATGCACCAATCTTGCACCTAAACTAACACTGTCTCCAAACAGATTAAAGAAAGTTTCCATATGACACACATGATCTAGGAGTTCTATCGGGTGCGTACAAATTGATTTTCGAGAATATGGTATGTTCCATGCAAACCGTACACCTATCTTGCATCAGGATTAGCACTATCTCCAAACAGACCAAACCGAGCTTTCACTTGAGCCTCTTCACCTAGGAGTACCATCGGGAACTTCCACAACGGTTTCTGAGCCTATAGTGCACTGGGCACAAACCATGCAACTATCTTGCACCGAAACTAATACTAAATCCAACTGGACCGAAGCGAGATTCCATATGATACACTTCATCTAGTAGTTCCATCGGGTGCATCTACACTTCCATCGGGTGTGTCCAAATTGTTTTCTGAGCATATGGTATGTTCCATGCAAACCGTGCACCTATCTTGCATTAAGATTAGAACTATCTCCAAACAGACAGAACCAAGATTCCACATGAGCCTCTTCGCCAAGGAGTACCATTGCGTGCGTCCAAAATAGTTTCTTAGCCTATGGTGCATTTGGCACAAACCGTGTACCTATCTTGCACCGAAACTAACACTATCTCCAAAGAGACCGAAGTGAGATTCTATATGACACACATCATCTAGGAGTTCTATGTGGTGCTTCCAAATATATTTCTAAGTATATGGTATGTTCGATGCAATTCGTGCACCTATCTTGCATCAAGATTAGCACTATCTCCAAACAAAGAAAACTGAGCTTCCACTTGAG
Organism: Sorghum bicolor; assembly: GCF_000003195.3. NCBI lineage: Eukaryota > Viridiplantae > Streptophyta > Magnoliopsida > Poales > Poaceae > Sorghum > Sorghum bicolor. Next base: position 269,388 of record NW_018396408.1, read on the forward strand.
CCCCTTTACCCATGATTATCATCGGGTGCATCCAAATAGTTTCTTAGCCTATGATGCAATAGGCGCAAACTGTGTACCTATCTTGCACCAAAACTAACTCTGTCTCCAAATAGACCAAAGCGAGATTCCATATGACACATGTCATCTAGGAGTTCTATTGGGGTGCGTCCAAATGGATTTCTTAGCATATGGTATGTTCCATGCAAACCGTGCACCTATCTTGCATCAATATTAGCACTATCTCCAAACAGATCGAACCGACCTTCCATTTGAGCCTCTTCACCTAGGAGTATTATCGGGTGCTCGAGCCTCTGGTGCATTATGCGCAAACCATGCACCAATCTTGCACCTAAACTAACACTGTCTCCAAACATATTGAAGCAAGTTTCCATATGACACACATAATCTAGGAGTTCTACCGGGTGCGTCCAAATTGATTTCCGAGAATATGGTATGTTCCATGCAAACCGTACACCTATCTTGCATCAGGATTAGCACTATCTCCAAACAGACCGAACCGAGCTTTCACTTGAGCCTCTTCACCTAGGAGTACCGTCGGGAACTTCCACAACGGTTTCTGAGCCTATGGTGCACTGGGCACAAACCATGTACTTATATTTCACCGAAACTAATACTATCTCCAACTGGACTGAAGCGAGATTCCATATGATACACTTCATCTAGTAGTTCCATCGGGTGCATCTACAGTTCCATCGGGTGTGTCCAAATTGATTTCTGAGCATATGGTATGTTCCATGCAAACAGTGCACCTATCTTTCATCAAGATTAGAACTATCTCCAAACAGATAGAACCAAGATTCCACATGAGCTCTTCACCAAGGAGTACCATCGCGTGCGTCTAAAATAGTTTCTTAGCCTATGGTGCATTAGGCACAAATCGTGTACTAATCTTGCACCAAAACTAACACTATCTCCAAAGAGACCGAAGTGAGATTCTATATGACACACGTCATCTGGGAGTTCTATTGGGTGCTTCCAAATATATTTTGAAGCATATGGTATGTTCGATGCAATTCGGGCACCTATCTTGCATCAAGATTAGCACTATCTCCAAACAAAGCAAGCTGAGCTTCCACTTGAGCCCCTTTACCCAGGAGTATCATTGGGTGCATCCAAAATGCTTTCTTAGCCTATGATGCATTAGGCGCAAACTATGTACCTATCTTGCACCAAAACTAACTCTGTCTCCAAATAGACCAAAGCGAGATTCTATATGACACATGTCATCTAGGAGTTCTATTGGGGTGCGTCCAAATGGATTTCTTAGCATATGGTATGTTCCATGCAAACCGTGCACCTATCTTGCATCAAGGTTAGCACTATCTCCAAACAGATCGAACCGAACTTCCACTTGAGCCTTTTCACCTAGGATTATCATCGGGTGCTTCCATAATGGTTTCTGAGCCTATGGTGCATTATGCGCAAACCATGCACCAGTCTTGCACCGAACTAACACTGTCTCCAAATAGATTGAAGTGATATTCCATATGACACACATGATCTAGGAGTTACGTTCCATGCAAACCGTACACCTATCTTTCATCAAGATTAGCACTATCTCCAAATAGACCGAACCGAGCTTTCACTTGAGCCTCTTCAAATAGGAGTACCATCGGGAACTTCCACAACTATTTCTGAGCCTATAGTGCACTGGGCACAAACCATGCAACTATCTTGCACCGAAACTAATAATATCTCCAACTGGACCGAAGCGAGATTCCATATGATACACTTCATCTAGTAGTTCCATCGGGTGCATCTACAGTTCCATCGGGTTTGTCCAAATTGATTTTTGAGCAAATGGTATGTTCCATGCAAACTGTGCACCTATCTTACATCAAGTTTAGAACTATCTCCATACTGACAGAACCAAGATTCCACTTGAGCCTCTTCACCGAGGAGTACCATCGTGTGCGTCCAAAATAGTTTCTAAGCCTATGGTGCATTAGGCACAAACCGTGTACCTATCTTGCACAGAAACTAACACTATCTCCTATGAGACCGAAGTGAGATTCTATATGACACACGTCATCTAGGAGTTCTATTGGGTGCTTCCAAATATATTTCGAAGGATATGGTACGTTCCATGCAATTCGTGCACCTATCTTGCATCAAGTTTAGCACTATCTCCAAACAAAAGCAAACTGAGCTTCCACTTGAGCCCCTTTACCCAGGAGTATCATCGGGTGCATCCAAAATGGTTTCTTAGCCTATGATGCATTAGGCGCAAACTGTGTACCTATCTTGCACCAAAACTAACTCTGTCTCCAAACAGACCAAAGCGAGATTCTATATGACACATGTCATCTAGGAGTTCTATTGGGGTGCGTCTAAATGAATTTCTTAGCATATGGTATGTTCCATGCAAACCGTGCACCTATCTTGCATCAAGATTAGCACTATCTCCAAACAGATCGAACCGACCTTCCACTTGAGCTTCTTCACCTAGGATTATCATTGGGTGCTTCCATAATGGTTTCTGAGCCTATGGTACACCTATCTTTCATCAAGATTAGCACTATCTTCAAACAGAGCGAACCGAGCTTTCACTTGAGCCTCTTCACCTAGGAGTACCATCGGGAACTTCCACAACGATTTCTGAGCCTATGGTGCACTAGGCACAAACCATGCAACTATCTTGCACCCAAACTAATACTAAATCCAACAGGACCGAAGCGAGATTCTATATGATACACTTCATCTAGTAGTTCCATCGGGTGCATCTACAGTTCCATCGGGTGTGTCCAAATTGATTTCTAAGCATATGGTATGTTCCATGCAAACCGTTCACCTATCTTGCATCAAGATTAGAACTATCTCCAAACAGACAGAACTAAGATTCCACATGAGCCTCTTCACCAAGGAGTACCATGGCGTGCGTCCAAAATAGTTTCTTAGCCTATGGTGCATTAGGCACAAACCCTGTACCTATCTTACACCAAAACTAACACTATCTCCAAAGAGACCGAAGTGAGATTCTATATGACACACGTCATCTATGAGTTCTATTGGGTGCTTCCAAATATAATTGGAAGCATATGGTACGTTCCATGCAATTCGTGCACCTATCTGGCATCAAGATTAGCACTATCTCTAAACAAAAGAAAACTGAGCTTCCACTTGAGCCCCTTTACCTAGGAGTATCTTCGGGTGCATCCAGAATCGTTTCTTAGCCTATGATGCATTAGGCGCAAACTGCGTACCTATCTTGCACCAAAACTAACTCTGTCTCCAAACAGATCAAAGCGAGATTCCATATGACACATATCATTTAGGAGTTCTATTGGGTGCGTCCAAATGGATTTCTTAGCATATGGTATGTTCCATGCAATCCATGCACCTATCTTGCATCAAGATTAGCACTATCTCCAAACAGATCGAACCGACATTCCACTTGAGCATCTTCACACTTAGGATATCATCAGGTGCTTCCATAATGTTTCTGAGCATATGGTTGGCCCAGCTAGTTCAAAGAAACCCGGTGGGACATGCCCCTTTCTTTCTTTTTTTTTTCTTCTTTTTTCTTTTTTTTTTTTGTGAGACAATGTTTTCTTAGGTTGAAGATTGGTGCATGGTTTGCGCGTAATGCACCATAGGCTTAGAAAACATTATGGAAGCACCCGATGATAATCCAAGGGGAAGAGGCTTAAGGGGAAGGTCGGGTTCGTACTGTTTGGAGATAGTGCTAATCTTGATTCAAGAAAGGTGCACGGGTTTTAACGAACATTCTAGATGTTAAGAAAATCCATTTGGACGCACCTCAATAGAACTCCTAGATGACATGTGTCATATAGAATCTCGTTTTGGTCTGTTTGGAGACAGAGTTAGTTTTGGTGCAAGATAGGTACATAGTTTGCGCCTAATGCATCATAGGCTAGGAAACCATTTTGGATGCACCCGATGATACTCCTAGGTAAAGGGGCTCAAGTGGAAGCTCAGTTTGCTTTGTTTGGAGATAGTGCTCATCTTGATGCAAGATAGGTGCACGAATTGCATCGAACGTACCATATGCTTCAAAATATCTTTGGAAGCACCCAATAGAACTCCTAGATGACATTTGTCATATAGAATGTCACTTCGGTCTCTTTGGAGATAGTGTTAGTTTCGGTGCAAGATAGGTACAAGATTTGTGCCTAATGCACCATAGGCTAAGAAACTATTTTGGACGCACGCGATGGTACTCCTTGGTGAAGAGGCTCATGTGCAATCTTGGTTTTATCTGTTTGGAGATAGTTCTAATCTTGATGCAAGATAGGTGCACGGTTTGCATGGAACATACCAGATGCTCAGAAATCAATTTGGACGCACCCGATGGAACTACTAGGTGAAGTGTATCATATGGAATCTCGCTTCAGTCCAGTTGGAGATAGAATTAGTTTCGGTGCAAGATAGGTGCATGGTTTGTGCCCAGTGCACCGTAGGCTCAGAAACCGTTGTGGAAGTTCCCGATGGTACTCCTAGGTGTAGAGGCTCAAGTGAAAGCTTGGTTCGGTCTGTTTGGAGATAGTGCTAATCTTGATGCAAGATAAGTGTACGGTTTGCATGGAACATACCATATTCTCGGAAATCAATTTGGACGCACCCGATAGAACTCCTAGATCATGTGTGTCATATGGAATCTTGCTTCAATCTGTTTGGAGACAGTGTTAGTTTAGGTGCAAGATTGGTGCATGGTTTGCGCATAATGCACCATAGGCTGGGAAGCCATTATGGAAGCACCCGATAATACTCTTAGGTGAAGAGGCTCAAGTGGAAGGTCGGTTCGATCTGTTTGGAGATAGTGCTAATCTTGATGCAAGATAGGTGCACGGTTTGCATGGAACATACCATATGCTAAGAAATCCATTTGGACGCACCCCAATAGAACTCCTAGATGACATGTGTCATATGGAATCTCACATTGGTCTGTTTGGAGACAGAGTTAGTTTTGGTGCAAGATAGGTACATAGTTTGCGCCTAATGCATCATAGGCTAAGAAACCATTTTGGATGCACCCCGATGATACTCCTGGGTAAAGGGGCTCAAGTAGAAGCTCAGTTTGCCTTGTTTGGAGATAGTGCTAATCTTGATGCAAGATAGGTGCACGAATTGCATCGAACGTACCATATGCTTAGAAATATATTTGGAAGCACCAAATAGAACTCCTAGATTACGTGTGTCATATAGAATCTCACTTCGGTCTCTTTGGAGATAGTGTTAGTTTCGGTGCAAGATAGGTACACGGTTTGTGCCTAATGCACCATAGGCTAAGAAACTATTTTGGACGCACGCGATGGTACTCCTTGGTGAAGATGCTCATGTGGAATCTTGGTTCTGTCTATTTGGAGATAGTTCTAATCTTGATGCAAGATAGGTGCACGATTTGCATGGAACATACCATATGCTCACAAATCAATTTGGACACACCCGATGGAACTGTAGATGCACCCGATGGAACTACTAGATGAAGTGTGTCATATGGAATCTCGCTTCGGTCCAGTTGGAGATAGTATTAGTTTCGGTGCAAGATAGTTGCATGGTTTGTGCCCGGTGCACCATAGGCTCAGAAATCATTGTAGAAGTTCCCGATGGTACTCCTAGGTGAAGAGGCTCAATTGAGAGCTCAGTTCAGTCTGTTTGGAGATAGTGCTAATCTTGATGAAAGATAGGTGTACGGTTTGCATGGAACGTACCATATTCTTAGAAATCAATTTGGACGCACCCGATAGAACTCCTAGATCATGTGTGTCATATGGAATCTTGCTTCAATGTGTTTGGAGACAGTGTTAGTTTAGGTGAAAGATTGGTGCATGGTTTGCGCATAATGCTCCATACGCTCAGAAACCATTATGGAAGCACCCGATGATAACCCTAGGTGAAGAGGCACAAGTGGAAGGTCGGTTCGATCTGTCTGGAGATAGTGCTAATCTTGATGCAAGATAGGTGCACGGTTTGCATGGAACATACCATATGCTAAGAAATCTATTTGGACGCACCCCAATAGAACTCCTAGATGACATGTGTCATATGGAATCTCGCTTCGGTCTGTTTGGAGACAGAGTTAGTTTTGGTGCAAGATAGGTACACAGTTTGCGCCTAATGCATCATAGGCTAAGAAACCATTTTGGATGCACCCGATGATACTCTTGGGTGAAGAGGCTCATGTGAAATCTTGGTTTTATCTGTTTGGAGATAGTTCTAATCTTGATGCAAGATAGGTGCACGGTTTGCATGGAACATACCATATGCTCAGAAATCAATTTGGACACTCTCGAAGGGAACTGTAGATGCACCCGATGGAACTACTAGATGAAGTGTATCACATGGAATCTCGCTTTAGTCCAGTTGGAGATAGAATTAGTTTCGGTGCAAGATAGGTGCATGGTTTATGCCCAGTGCACCATAGGCTCAGAAACCATTGTGGAAGTTCCTGATGGTACTCCTAGGTCAAGAGGCTCAAGTGAAAGCTCGGTTCGGTCTGTTTGGAGATAGTGCTAATCTTGATGCAAGATAGGTGTACGGTTTGCATGGAACATACCATATTCTCGGAAATCAATTTGGACGCACCCGATAGAACTCCTAGATCATGTGTGTCATATGGAATCTTGCTTCAATCTGTTTGGAGACAGTGTTAGTTTAGGTGCAAGATTGGTGCATGGTTTGCGCATAATGCACCATAGGCTCGGAAACCATTATGGAAGCACCCGATAATAATCTTCGGTAAAGAGGCTCAAGTGGAAGGTCGGTTTGATCGGTTTGGAGATAGTGCTAATCTTGATGCAAGATAGGTGAACGATTTGCATGGAACATACCATATGCTAAGAAATCCATTTAGACGCACCCCAATAGAACACCTAGATGACATGTGTCATATAGAATCTCGCTTTGGTCTGTTTGGAGACAGAGTTAGTTTTGGTGCAAGATAGGTACCCAGTTTGCGCCTAATACATCATAGGCAAAGAAACCATTTTGGATGCACCCGATGATACTCCTGGGTAAAGGGGCTCAAGTGAATGCTCAGTTTGCTTTGTTTGGAGATAGTGCTAATCTTGATGCAAGATAGGTGCACGAATTGCATCGAACGTATCATATGCTTCGAAATATATTTGGAAGCACCCAAAAGAACTCCTAGATGACGTGTGTCATATAGAATCTCAGTTCGGTCTCTTTGGAGACAGTGTTAGTTTCGGTGCAAGATAGGTACACGATTTGTGCCTAATGCACCATAGGCTAAGAAACTATTTTGGACGCACGTGATGGTACTCCTTGGTGAAGAGGCTCATGTGGAATCTTGGTTCTATCTGTTTGGAGATAGTTCTAATGTTGATGCAAGATAGGTGCACGGTTTGCATGGAACATACCATATGCTCAGAAATCAATTTGGACACACTCGATGGAACTGTAGATGCACCCGATGGAACTACTAGATGAAGTGTATCATATGGAATCTCGCTTCAGACCAGTTGGAGATAGTATTAGTTTCGGTGCAAGATAGTTGCATGGTTTGTGCCCAGTGCCCCATAGGCTCAGAAATCGTTGTGGAAGTTCCTGATGGTACTCCTAGGTGATGAGGCTCAAGTGGAAGGTCGGTTCGATCTGTTTGGAGATAGTGCTAATCTTGATGCAAGATAGGTGCACGGTTTGCATGGAACATACTATATGCTAAGAAAATCCATTTGGACGCACCCCAATAGAACTCCTAGATGACATGTGTCATATAGAATCTCGTTTTGGTCTGTTTGGAGACAGAGTTAGTTTTGGTGCAATATAGGTACACAGTTTGCGCCTAATGCATCATAGGCTAAGAAACCATTTGGATGCACCCGATGATACTCCTAGGTAAAGGGGCTCAAGTGGAAGCTCAGTTTGCTTTGTTTGGAGATAGTGCTAATCTTGATGCAAGATAGGTGCCCAAATTGCATCGAACGTACCATATGCTTCAAAATATATTTGGAAGCACCTTATAGAACTCCTAGATGACATGTGTCATATAGAATCTCACTTCGGTCTCTTTGGAGATAGTGTTAGTTTCGGTGCAAGATAGGTACAAGATTTGTGCCTAATGCACCATAGGCTAAGAAACTATTTTGGACGCACGCGATGGTACTCCTTGGTGAAGAGGCTCATGTGGAATCTTGGTTTTATCTGTTTGGAGATAGTTCTAATCTTGATGCAAGATAGGTGCACGGTTTGCATGGAACATACCAGATGCTCAGAAATCAATTTGGACACACCCAATGGAACTGTAGATGCACCCGATGGAACTACTAGGTGAAGTGTATCGTATGGAATCTCGCTTAAGTCCAGTTGGAGATAGTATTAGTTTCGGTGCAAGATAGGTGCATGGTTTGTGCCCAGTGCACCATAGGCTCAGAAACCGTTGTGGAAGTTCCCGATGGTACTCCTAGGTGTAGAGTCTCAAGTGAAAGCTTGGTTTGGTCTGTTTGGAGATAGTGCTAATCTTGATGCAAGATAGGTGTACGGTTTGCATGGAACATACCATATTCATGGAAATCAATTTGGACGCACCCGATAGAACTCCTAGATCATGTGTGCCATATGGAATCTTGCTTCAATCTGTTTGGAGACAGTGTTAGTTTAGGTGCAAGATTGGTGCATGGTTTGCGCATAATGCACCATAGGCTCGGAAGCCATTATGGAAGCACCCGATAATACTCTTAGGTGAAGAGGCTCAAGTGGAAGGTCGGTTCGATCTGTTTGGAGATAGTGCTAATCTTGATGCAAGATAGGTGCACGGTATGCATGGAACATACCATATGCTAAGAAATCCATTTGGACGCACCCCAATAGAACTCCTAGATGACATGTGTCATATGGAATCTCGCATTGGTCTGTTTGGAGACAGAGTTAGTTTTGGTGCAAGATAGGTACATAGTTTGCGCCTAATGCATCCATTTTGGATGCACCCGATGATACTCCTGGGTAAAGGGGCTCAAGTAGAAGCTCAGTTTGCCTTGTTTGGAGATAGTGCTAATCTTGATGCAAGATAGGTGCACGAATTGCATCGAACGTACCATATGCTTAGAAATATATTTGGAAGCACCAAATAGAACTCCTAGATGATGTGTGTCATATAGAATCTCACTTCGATCTCTTTGGAGATAGTGTTAGTTTCGGTGCAAGATAGGTACACGGTTTGTGCCTAATTCACCATAGGCTAAGAAACTATTTTGGACGCACGCGATGGTACTCCTTGGTGAAGATGCTCATGTGGAATCTTGGTTCTGTCTGTTTGGAGATAGTTCTAATCTTGATGCAAGATAGGTGCACAATTTGCATGGAACATACCATATGCTCACAAATCAATTTGGACACACCCGATGGAACTGTAGATGCACCCGATGGAACTACTAGATGAAGTGTATCATATGGAATCTCGCTTCAGTCCAGTTGGAGATAGTATTAGTTTCGGTGCAAGATAGTTGCATGGTTTGTGCCCAGTGCACCATAGGCTCAGAAATCATTGTAGAACTTCCCGATGGTACTCCTAGGTGAAGAGGCTCAAGTGAGAGCTCGGTTCAGTCTGTTTGGAGATAGTGCTAATCTTGATGAAAGATAGGTGTACGGTTTGCATGGAACGTACCATATTCTTAGAAATCAATTTGGACGCACCCGATAGAACTCCTAGATCATGTGTGTCATATGGAATCTTGCTTCAATGTGTTTGGAGACAGTGTTAGTTTAGGTGCAAGATTGGTGCATGGTTTGCGCATAATGCACCATACGCTCAGAAACCATTATGGAAGGACCCGATGATAACCCTAGGTGAACAGGCACAGGTGGAAGGTCGGTTCGATCTGTTTGGAGATAGTGCTAATCTTGATGCAAGATAGGTGCACGGTTGGCATGGAACATACCATATGCTAAGAAATCTATTTGGACGCACCCCAATAGAACTCCTAGATGACATGTGTCATATGGAATCTCGCTTCGGTCTGTTTGGAGACAGAGTTAGTTTTGGTGCAAGATAGGTACACAGTTTGCGCCTAATGCATCATAGGCTAAGAAACCATTTTGGATGCACCCGATGATACTCCTGGGTAAAGGGGCTCAAGTGGAAGCTCAGTTTGCTTTGTTTGGAGATAGTGCTAACCTTGATGCAAGATAGGTGCACGAATTGCATCGAACGTATCATATGCTTCGAAATATATTTGGAAGCACCCAAAAGAACTCCTAGATGACGTGTGTCATATAGAATCTCAGTTCGGTCTCTTTGGAGATAGTGTTAGTTTCTGTGCAAGATAGGTACACGATTTGTGCCTAATGCACCATAGGCTAAGAAACTATTTTGGACGCACGCGATGGTACTCCTTGGTGAAGAGGCTAAAGTGGAATCTTGGTTCTATCTGTTTTGAGATAGTTCTAATCTTGATGCAAGATAGGTGCACGGTTTGCATTGAACATACCATATGCTCAGAAATCAATTTAGACACACCCCAATAGAACTCCTAGATGACATGTGTCATATGGACACTCGCTTTGGTCTGTTTGGAGACTGAGTTAGTTTCGGTGCAAGATAGGTACACAGTTTGCGCCTAATGCATCATAGGCTAAGAAACCATTTGGATGCACCCGATGATACTCCTAGGTAAAGGGGCTCAAGTGGAAGCTCAGTTTGCTTTGTTTGGAGATAGTGCTAATCTTGATGCAAGATAGGTGCACGAATTGCATGGAACGTACCATATGCTTCAAAATATATTTGGAAGCACCAAATAGAACTCCTAGATGACGTGTGTCATATAGAATCTCACTTCGGTTTCTTTGGAGATAGTGTTAGTTTCGGTGCAAGATAGGTACACGGTTTGTGCCTAATGCACCATAGGCTAAGAAACTATTTTGGACGCACGCGATGGTACTCCTTGGTTTAGAGGCTCAAGTGGAATCTTGGTTCTGTCTGTTTGGAGATAGTTCTAATCTTGATGCAAGATAGGTGCACGGTTTGCATGGAACATAGCATATGCTCAGAAATCAATTTGGACAAACTCAATGGAACTGTAGATGCTCCCGATGGAACTACTAGATGAAGTGTATCATATGGAATCTCGCTCAGACCAGTTGGAGATAGTATTAGTTTCGGTGCAAGATAGTTGCATGGTTTGTGCCCAGTGCACCAGAGGCTCAGAAATCGTTGTGGAAGTTCCTGATGGTACTCCTTGGTGAAGAGGCTCAAGTGAAAGCTTGGTTCGGTCTGTTTGGAGATAGTGCTAATCTTGATGAAAGATAGGTGTACGGTTTGCATGGAACGTACCATATTCTTAGAAATCAATTTGGACACACCCGATAGAACTCCTAGATCATGTGTGTCATATGGAATCTCGCTTCAATCTGTTTGGAGACAGTGTTAGCTTAGGTGCAAGATTGGTGCATGGTTTGCGCATAATGCACCATAGGCTCAGAAAACATTATGGAAGCACCCGATGATAATCCTAGGTGAAGAGGATCAAGTGGAAGGTCGGTTCGATCTGTTTGGAGATAGTGCTAATCTTGATGCAAGATAGGTGCATGGTTTGCATGAAACATACCATATGCTAAGAAAATCCATTTGGACGCACCCCAATAGAACTCCTAGATGACATGTGTCATATGGAATCTCGTTTTGGTCTGTTTGGAGACAGAGTTAGTTTTGGTGCAAGATAGGTACACAGTTTGCGCCTAATGCATCATAGGCTAAGAAACCATTTTGGATGCACCCGATGATACTCCTGGGTAAAGGGGCTCAAGTGGAAGCTCAGTTTGCTTTGTTTGGAGATAGTGCTAATCTTGATGCAAGATAGGTGCCCAAATTGCATCGAACGTACCATATGCTTCAAAATATATTTGGAAGCACCTTATAGAACTCCTAGATGACATGTGTCATATAGAATCTCACTTCGGTCTCTTTGGAGATAGTGTTAGTTTCGGTGCAAGATAGGTACAAGATTTGTGCCTAATGCACCATAGGCTAAGAAACTATTTTGGACGCACGCGATGGTACTCCTTGGTGAAGAGGCTCATGTGGAATCTTGGTTTTATCTGTTTGGAGATAGTTCTAATCTTGATGCAAGATAGGTGCACGGTTTGCATGGAACATACCAGATGCTCAGAAATCAATTTGGACACACCCAATGGAACTGTAGATGCACCCGATGGAACTACTAGGTGAAGTGTATCATATGGAATCTCGCTTAAGTCCAGTTGGAGATAGTATTAGTTTCGGTGCAAGATAGGTGCATGGTTTGTGCCCAGTGCACCATAGGCTCAGAAACCGTTGTGGAAGTTCCCGATGGTACTCCTAGGTGTAGAGTCTCAAGTGAAAGCTTGGTTTGGTCTGTTTGGAGATAGTGCTAATCTTGATGCAAGATAGGTGTACGGTTTGCATGGAACATACCATATTCTTGGAAATCAATTTGGACGCACCCGATAGAACTCCTAGATCATGTGTGTCATATGGAATCTTGCTTCAATCTGTTTGGAGACAGTGTTAGTTTAGGTGCAAGATTGGTGCATGGTTTGCGCATAATGCACCATACGCTCAGAAACCATTATGGAAGGACCCGATGATAACCCTAGGTGAACAGGGACAGGTGGAAGGTCGGTTCGATCTGTTTGGAGATAGTGCTAATCTTGATGCAAGATAGGTGCACGAATTGCATCGAACGTACCATATGCTTAGAAATATATTTGGAAGCACCAAATAGAACTCCTAGATGATGTGTGTCATATAGAATCTCACTTCGATCTCTTTGGAGATAGTGTTAGTTTCGGTGCAAGATAGGTACACGGTTTGTGCCTAATTCACCATAGGCTAAGAAACTATTTTGGACGCACGCGATGGTACTCCTTGGTGAAGATGCTCATGTGGAATCTTGGTTCTGTCTGTTTGGAGAAAGTTCTAATCTTGATGCAAGATAGGTGCACAATTTGCATGGAACATACCATATGCTCACAAATCAATTTGGACACACCCGATGGAACTGTAGATGCACCCGATGGAACTACTAGATGAAGTGTATCATATGGAATCTCGCTTCAGTCCAGTTGGAGATAGTATTAGTTTCGGTGCAAGATAGTTGCATGGTTTGTGCCCAGTGCACCATAGGCTCAGAAATCATTGTAGAACTTCCCGATAGTACTCCTAGGTGAAGAGGCTCAAGTGAGAGCTCGGTTCAGTCTGTTTGGAGATAGTGCTAATCTTGATGAAAGATAGGTGTACGGTTTGCATGGAACGTACCATATTCTTAGAAATCAATTTGGACGCACCCGATAGAACTCCTAGATCATGTGTGTCATATGGAATCTTGCTTCAATGTGTTTGGAGACAGTGTTAGTTTAGGTGCAAGATTGGTGCATGGTTTGCGCATAATGCACCATACGCTCAGAAACCATTATGGAAGGACCCGATGATAACCCTAGGTGAACAGGCACAGGTGGAAGGTCGGTTCGATCTGTTTGGAGATAGTGCGAATCTTGATGCAAGATAGGTGCATGGTTGGCATGGAACATACCATATGCTAAGAAATCTATTTGGACGCACCCCAATAGAACTCCTAGATGACATGTGTCATATGGAATCTCGCTTCGGTCTGTTTGGAGACAGAGTTAGTTTTGGTGCAAGATAGGTACACAGTTTGCGCCTAATGCATCATAGGCTAAGAAACCATTTTGGATGCACCCGATGATACTCCTGGGTAAAGGGGCTCAAGTGGAAGCTCAGTTTGCTTTGTTTGGAGATAGTGCTAATCTTGATGCAAGATAGGTGCCCAAATTCCATCGAACGTACCATATGCTTCAAAATATATTTGGAAGCACCCAATAGAACTCCTAGATGACATGTGTCATATAGAATCTCACTTCGGTCTCTTTGGAGATAGTGTTAGTTTCGGTGCAAGATAGGTACACGATTTGTGCCTAATGCACCATAGGCTAAGAAACTATTTTGGACGCACGCGATGGTACTCCTTGGTGAAGAGGCTCATGTGGAATCTTGGTTTTATCTGTTTGGAGAGAGTTCTAATCTTGATGCAAGATAGGTGCACGGTTTGCATGGAACATACCATATGCTCAGAAATCAATTTGGACACTCTCGAAGGAACTTTAGATTCACCCGATGGAACTACTAGATGAAGTGTATCACATGGAATCTCGCTTTAGTCCAGTTGGAGATAGAATTAGTTTCGGTGCAAGATAGGTGCGTGGTTTGTGCCCAGTGCACCATAGGCTCAGAAACCATTGTGGAAGTTCCTGATGGTACTCCTAGGTGAAGAGGCTCAAGTGAAAGCTCGGTTCGGTCTGTTTGGAGATAGTGCTAATCTTGATGCAAGTTAGGTGTACGGTTTGCATGGAACATACCATATTCTCGGAAATCAATTTGGACGCACCCGATAGAACTCTTAGATCACGTGTGTCATATGGAATCTTGCTTCAATCTGTTTGGAGACAGTGTTAGTTTAGGTGCAAGATTGGTGCATGGTTTGCGCATAATGCACCATAGGTCGGAAACCATTATGGAAGCACCCGATAATACTCTTCGGTGAAGAGGCTCAAGTGGAAGGTCGGTTTGATCGGTTTGGAGATAGTGCTAATCTTGATGCAAGATAGGTGCACGATTTGCATGGAACATACCATATGCTAAGAAATCCATTTAGGCGCACCCCAATAGAACACCTAGATGACATGTGTCATATAGAATCTCGCTTTGGTCTGTTTGGAGACAGAGTTAGTTTTGGTGCAAGATAGGTACCCAGTTTGCGTCTAATACATCATAGGCTAAAAAACCATTTTGGATGCACCCGATGATACTCCTGGGTAAAGGTTCTCAAGTGGAAGCTCAGTTTGCTTTGTTTGGAGATAGTGCTAACCTTGATGCAAGATAGGTGCACGAATTGCATCGAACGTATCATATGCTTCGAAATATATTTGGAAGCACCCAAAAGAACTCCTAGATGACGTGTGTCATATAGAATCTCAGTTCGGTCTCTTTGGAGATAGTGTTAGTTTCTGTGCAAGATAGGTACACGATTTGTGCCTAATGCACCATAGGCTAAGAAACTATTTTGGACGCACGCGATGGTACTCCTTGGTGAAGAGGCTCAAGTGGAATCTTGGTTCTATCTGTTTTGAGATAGTTCTAATCTTGATGCAAGATAGGTGCACGGTTTGCATGGAACATACCATATGCTCAGAAATCAATTTAGACACACCCCAATAGAACTCCTAGATGACATGTGTCATATGGACACTCGCTTTGGTCTGTTTGGAGACTGAGTTAGTTTCGGTGCAAGATAGGTACACAGTTTGCGCCTAATGCATCATAGGCTAAGAAACCATTTGGATGCACCCGATGATACTCCTAGGTAAAGGGGCTCAAGTGGAAGCTCAGTTTGCTTTGTTTGGAGATAGTGCTAATCTTGATGCAAGATAGGTGCACGAATTGCATGGAACGTACCATATGCTTCAAAATATATTTGGAAGCACCAAATAGAACTCCTAGATGACGTGTGTCATATAGAATCTCACTTCGGTTTCTTTGGAGATAGTGTTAGTTTCGGTGCAAGATAGGTACACGGTTTGTGCCTAATGCACCATAGGCTAAGAAACTATTTTGGACGCACGCGATGGTACTCCTTGGTTTAGAGGCTCAAGTGGAATCTTGGTTCTGTCTGTTTGGAGATAGTTCTAATCTTGATGCAAGATAGGTGCACAATTTGCATGGAACATACCATATGCTCACAAATCAATTTGGACACACCCGATGGAACTGTAGATGCACCCGATGGAACTACTAGATGAAGTGTATCATATGGAATCTCGCTTCAGTCCAGTTGGAGATAGTATTAGTTTCGGTGCAAGATAGTTGCATGGTTTGTGCCCAGTGCACCATAGGCTCAGAAATCATTGTAGAACTTCCCGATAGTACTCCTAGGTGAAGAGGCTCAAGTGAGAGCTCGGTTCAGTCTGTTTGGAGATAGTGCTAATCTTGATGAAAGATAGGTGTACGGTTTGCATGGAACGTACCATATTGTTAGAAATCAATTTGGACGCACCCGATAGAACTCCTAGATCATGTGTGTCATATGGAATCTTGCTTCAATGTGTTTGGAGACAGTGTTAGTTTAGGTGCAAGATTGGTGCATGGTTTGCGCATAATGCACCATACGCTCAGAAACCATTATGGAAGGACCCGATGATAACCCTAGGTGAACAGGCACAGGTGGAAGGTCGGTTCGATCTGTTTGGAGATAGTGCTAATCTTGATGCAAGATAGGTGCACGGTTGGCATGGAACATACCATATGCTTCGAAATATATTTGGAAGCACCCAAAAGAACTCCTAGATGACATGTGTCATATAGAATCTCAGTTCGGTCTCTTTGGAGATAGTGTTAGTTTCTGTGCAAGATAGGTACACGATTTGTGCCTAATGCACCATAGGCTAAGAAACTATTTTGGACGCACGCGATGGTACTCCTTGGTGAAGAGGCTAAAGTGGAATCTTGGTTCTATCTGTTTTGAGATAGTTCTAATCTTGATGCAAGATAGGTGCACGGTTTGCATTGAACATACCATATGCTCAGAAATCAATTTAGACACACCCCAATAGAACTCCTAGATGACATGTGTCATATGGACACTCGCTTTGGTCTGTTTGGAGACTGAGTTAGTTTTGGTGCAAGATAGGTACACAGTTTGCGCCTAATGCATCATAGGCTAAGAAACCATTTTGGATGCACCCGATGATACTCCTGGGTAAAGGGGCTCAAGTGGAAGCTCAGTTTGCTTTGTTTGGAGATAGTGCTAATCTTGATGCAAGATAGGTGCCCAAATTCCATCGAACGTACCATATGCTTCAAAATATATTTGGAAGCACCCAACAGAACTCCTAGATGACATGTGTCATATAGAATCTCACTTCGGTCTCTTTGGAGATAGTGTTAGTTTCGGTGCAAGATAGGTACACGATTTGTGCCTAATGAACCATAGGCTAAGAAACTATTTTGGACGCACGCGATGGTACTCCTTGGTGAAGAGGCTCATGTGGAATCTTGGTTTTATCTGTTTGGAGATAGTTCTAATCTTGATGCAAGATAGGTGCACGGTTTGCATGGAACATACCATATGCTCAGAAATCAATTTGGACACTCTCGAAGGAACTTTAGATTCACCCGATGGAACTACTAGATGAAGTGTATCACATGGAATCTCGCTTTAGTCCAGTTGGAGATAGAATTAGTTTCGGTGCAAGATAGGTGCATGGTTTGTGCCCAGTGCACCATAGGCTCAGAAACCATTGTGGAAGTTCCTGATGGTACTCCTAGGTGAAGAGGCTCAAGTGAAAGCTCGGTTCGGTCTGTTTGGAGATAGTGCTAATCTTGATGCAAGTTAGGTGTACGGTTTGCATGGAACATACCATATTCTCGGAAATCAATTTGGACGCACCCGATAGAACTCTTAGATCACGTGTGTCATATGGAATCTTGCTTCAATCTGTTTGGAGACAGTGTTAGTTTAGGTGCAAGATTGGTGCATGGTTTGCGCATAATGCACCATAGGTCGGAAACCATTATGGAAGGACCCGATGATAACCCTAGGTGAACAGGCACAGGTGGAAGGTCGGTTCGATCTGTTTGGAGATAGTGCTAATCTTGATGCAAGATAGGTGCACGATTTGCATGGAACATACCATATGCTAAGAAATCTATTTGGACGCACCCCAATAGAACACCTAGATGACATGTGTCATATAGAATCTCGCTTTGGTCTGTTTGGAGACAGAGTTAGTTTTGGTGCAAGATAGGTACCCAGTTTGCGCCTAATACATCATAGGCTAAGAAACCATTTTGGATGCACCCGATGATACTCCTGGGTAAAGGGGCTCAAGTGGAAGCTCAGTTTGCTTTGTTTGGAGATAGTGCTAATCTTGATGCAAGATAGGTGCCCAAATTCCATCGAACGTACCATATGCTTCAAAATATATTTGGAAGCACCCAATAGAACTCCTAGATGACATGTGTCATATAGAATCTCACTTCGGTCTCTTTGGAGATAGTGTTAGTTTCGGTGCAAGATAGGTACACGGTTTGTGCCTAATGCACCATAGGCTAAGAAACTATTTTGGACGCACGCGATGATACTCCTTGGTGAAGAGGCTCATGTGGAAACTTGGTTTTATCTGTTTGGAGATAGTTCTAATCTTGATGCAAGATAGGTGCACGGTTTGCATGGAACATACCATATGCTCAGAAATCAATTTGGACACTCTCGAAGGAACTTTAGATTCACCCGATGGAACTACTAGATGAAGTGTATCACATGGAATCTCGCTTTAGTCCAGTTGGAGATAGAATTAGTTTCGGTGCAAGATAGGTGCATGGTTTGTGCCCAGTGCACCATAGGCTCAGAAACCATTGTGGAAGTTCCTGATGGTACTCCTAGGTGAAGAGGCTCAAGTGAAAGCTCGGTTCGGTCTGTTTGGAGATAGTGCTAATCTTGATGCAAGTTAGGTGTACGGTTTGCATGGAACATACCATATTCTCGGAAATCAATTTGGACGCACCCGATAGAACTCTTAGATCACGTGTGTCATATGGAATCTTGCTTCAATCTGTTTGGAGACAGTGTTAGTTTAGGTGCAAGATTGGTGCATGGTTTGCGCATAATGCACCATAGGTCGGAAACCATTATGGAAGCACCCGATAATACTCTTCGGTGAAGAGGCTCAAGTGGAAGGTCGGTTTGATCGGTTTGGAGATAGTGCTAATCTTGATGCAAGATAGGTGCACGATTTGCATGGAACATACCATATGCTAAGAAATTCATTTAGGCGCACCCCAATAGAACACCTAGATGACATGTGTCATATAGAATCTCGCTTTGGTCTGTTTGGAGACACAGTTAGTTTTGGTGCAAGATAGGTACCCAGTTTGCGCCTAATACATCATAGGCTAAAAAACCATTTTGGATGCACCCGATGATACTCCTGGGTAAAGGTTCTCAAGTGGAAGCTCAGTTTGCTTTGTTTGGAGATAGTGCTAACCTTGATGCAAGATAGGTGCACGAATTGCATCGAACGTATCATATGCTTCGAAATATATTTGGAAGCACCCAAAAGAACTCCTAGATGACGTGTGTCATATAGAATCTCAGTTTCGGTCTCTTTGGAGATAGTGTTAGTTTCTGTGCAAGATAGGTACACGATTTGTGCCTAATGCACCATAGGCTAAGAAACTATTTTGGACGCACGCGATGGTACTCCTTGGTGAAGAGGCTAAAGTGGAATCTTGGTTCTATCTGTTTTGAGATAGTTCTAATCTTGATGCAAGATAGGTGCACGGTTTGCATGGAACATACCATATGCTCAGAAATCAATTTAGACACACCCCAATAGAACTCCTAGATGACATGTGTCATATGGACTCTCGCTTTGGTCTGTTTGGAGACAGAGTTAGTTTTGGTGCAAGATAGGTACCCAGTTTGCGCCTAATACATCATAGGCTAAAAAACCATTTTGGATGCACCCGATGATACTCCTAGGTAAAGGCGCTCAAGTGGAAGCTCAGTTTGCTTTGTTTGGAGATAGTGCTAATCTTGATGCAAGATAGGTGCACGAATTGCATGGAACGTACCATATGCTTCAAAATATATTTGGAAGCACCAAATAGAACTCCTAGATGACGTGTGTCATATAGAATCTCACTTCGGTTTCTTTGGAGATAGTGTTAGTTTCGGTGCAAGATAGGTACACGGTTTGTGCCTAATGCACCATAGGCTAAGAAACTATTTTGGACGCACGCGATGGTACTCCTTGGTTTAGAGGCTCAAGTGGAATCTTGGTTCTGTCTGTTTGGAGATAGTTCTAATCTTGATGCAAGATAGGTGCACAATTTGCATGGAACATACCATATGCTCACAAATCAATTTGGACAAACTCAATGGAACTGTAGATGCTCCCGATGGAACTACTAGATGAAGTGTATCATATGGAATCTCGCTCAGACCAGTTGGAGATAGTATTAGTTTCGGTGCAAGATAGTTGCATGGTTTGTGCCCAGTGCACCATAGGCTCAGAAATCGTTGTGGAAGTTCCTGATGGTACTCCTTGGTGAAGAGGCTCAAGTGAAAGCTTGGTTCGGTCTGTTTGGAGATAGTGCTAATCTTGATGAAAGATAGGTGTACGGTTTGCATGGAACGTACCATATTCTTAGAAATCAATTTGGACGCACCCGATAGAACTCCTAGATCATGTGTGTCATATGGAATCTTGCTTCAATGTGTTTGGAGACAGTGTTAGTTTAGGTGCAAGATTGGTGCATGGTTTGCGCATAATGCACCATACGCTCAGAAACCATTATGGAAGGACCCGATGATAACCCTAGGTGAACAGGCACAGGTGGAAGGTCGGTTCGATCTGTTTGGAGATAGTGCTAATCTTGATGCAAGATAGGTGCACGGTTGGCATGGAACATACCATATGCTAAGAAATCTATTTGGACGCACCCCAATAGAACTCCTAGATGACATGTGTCATATGGAATCTCGCTTCGGTCTGTTTGGAGACAGAGTTAGTTTTGGTGCAAGATAGGTACACAGTTTGCGCCTAATGCATCATAGGCTAAGAAACCATTTTGGATGCACCCGATGATACTCCTGGGTAAAGGGGCTCAAGTGGAAGCTCAGTTTGCTTTGTTTGGAGATAGTGCTAATCTTGATGCAAGATAGGTGCCCAAATTCCATCGAACGTACCATATGCTTCAAAATATATTTGGAAGCACCCAATAGAACTCCTAGATGACATGTGTCATATAGAATCTCACTTCGGTCTCTTTGGAGATAGTGTTAGTTTCGGTGCAAGATAGGTACACGATTTGTGCCTAATGCACCATAGGCTAAGAAACTATTTTGGACGCACGCGATGGTACTCCTTGGTGAAGAGGCTCATGTGGAATCTTGGTTTTATCTGTTTGGAGATAGTTCTAATCTTGATGCAAGATAGGTGCACGGTTTGCATGGAACATACCATATGCTCAGAAATCAATTTGGACACTCTCGAAGGAACTTTAGATTCACCCGATGGAACTACTAGATGAAGTGTATCACATGGAATCTCGCTTTAGTCCAGTTGGAGATAGAATTAGTTTCGGTGCAAGATAGGTGCATGGTTTGTGCCCAGTGCACCATAGGCTCAGAAACCATTGTGGAAGTTCCTGATGGTACTCCTAGGTGAAGAGGCTCAAGTGAAAGCTCGGTTCGGTCTGTTTGGAGATAGTGCTAATCTTGATGCAAGTTAGGTGTACGGTTTGCATGGAACATACCATATTCTCGGAAATCAATTTGGACGCACCCGATCGAACTCTTAGATCACGTGTGTCATATGGAATCTTGCTTCAATCTGTTTGGAGACAGTGTTAGTTTAGGTGCAAGATTGGTGCATGGTTTGCGCATAATGCACCATAGGTCGGAAACCATTATGGAAGCACCCGATAATACTCTTCGGTGAAGAGGCTCAAGTGGAAGGTCGGTTTGATCGGTTTGGAGATAGTGCTAATCTTGATGCAAGATAGGTGCACGATTTGCATGGAACATACCATATGCTAAGAAATTCATTTAGGCGCACCCCAATAGAACACCTAGATGACATGTGTCATATAGAATCTCGCTTTGGTCTGTTTGGAGACAGAGTTAGTTTTGGTGCAAGATAGGTACCCAGTTTGCGCCTAATACATCATAGGCTAAAAAACCATTTTGGATGCACCCGATGATACTCCTGGGTAAAGGTTCTCAAGTGGAAGCTCAGTTTGCTTTGTTTGGAGATAGTGCTAATCTTGATGCAAGATAGGTGCACGAATTGCATGGAACGTACCATATGCTTCAAAATATATTTGGAAGCACCCAAAAGAACTCCTAGATGACGTGTGTCATATAGAATCTCACTTCGGTTTCTTTGGAGATAGTGTTAGTTTCGGTGCAAGATAGGTACACGATTTGTGCCTAATGCACCATAGGCTAAGAAACTATTTTGGACGCACGCGATGGTACTCCTTGGTGAAGAGGCTAAAGTGGAATCTTGGTTCTATCTGTTTTGAGATAGTTCTAATCTTGATGCAAGATAGGTGCACGGTTTGCATGGAACATACCATATGCTCAGAAATCAATTTAGACACACCCCAATAGAACTCCTAGATGACATGTGTCATATGGACTCTCGCTTTGGTCTGTTTGGAGACTGAGTTAGTTTCGGTGCAAGATAGGTACACAGTTTGCGCCTAATGCATCATAGGCTAAGAAACCATTTGGATGCACCCGATGATACTCCTAGGTAAAGGGGCTCAAGTGGAAGCTCAGTTTGCTTTGTTTGGAGATAGTGCTAATCTTGATGCAAGATAGGTGCACGAATTGCATGGAACGTACCATATGCTTCAAAATATATTTGGAAGCACCAAATAGAACTCCTAGATGACGTGTGTCATATAGAATCTCACTTCGGTTTCTTTGGAGATAGTGTTAGTTTCGGTGCAAGATAGGTACACGGTTTGTGCCTAATGCACCATAGGCTAAGAAACTATTTTGGACGCACGCGATGGTACTCCTTGGTTTAGAGGCTCAAGTGGAATCTTGGTTCTGTCTGTTTGGAGATAGTTCTAATCTTGATGCAAGATAGGTGCACAATTTGCATGGAACATACCATATGCTCAGAAATCAATTTGGACACACCCGATGGAACTGTAGATGCACCCGATGGAACTACTAGATGAAGTGTATCATATGGAATCTCGCTTCAGTCCAGTTGGAGATAGTATTAGTTTCGGTGCAAGATAGTTGCATGGTTTGTGCCCAGTGCACCATAGGCTCAGAAATCATTGTAGAACTTCCCGATAGTACTCCTAGGTGAAGAGGCTCAAGTGAAAGCTTGGTTCGGTCTGTTTGGAGATAGTGCTAATCTTGATGAAAGATAGGTGTACGGTTTGCATGGAACGTACCATATTCTTAGAAATCAATTTGGACGCACCCGATAGAACTCCTAGATCATGTGTGTCATATGGAATCTTGCTTCAATGTGTTTGGAGACAGTGTTAGTTTAGGTGCAAGATTGGTGCATGGTTTGCGCATAATGCACCATACGCTCAGAAACCATTATGGAAGGACCCGATGATAACCCTAGGTGAACAGGCACAGGTGGAAGGTCGGTTCGATCTGTTTGGAGATAGTGCTAATCTTGATGCAAGATAGGTGCACGGTTGGCATGGAACATACCAAATGCTAAGAAATCTATTTGGACGCACCCCAATAGAACTCCTAGATGACATGTGTCATATGGAATCTCGCTTCGGTCTGTTTGGAGACAGAGTTAGTTTTGGTGCAAGATAGGTACACAGTTTGCGCCTAATGCATCATAGGCTAAGAAACCATTTTGGATGCACCCGATGATACTCCTGGGTAAAGGGGCTCAAGTGGAAGCTCAGTTTGCTTTGTTTGGAGATAGTGCTAATCTTGATGCAAGATAGGTGCCCAAATTCCATCGAACGTACCATATGCTTCAAAATATATTTGGAAGCACCCAATAGAACTCCTAGATGACATGTGTCATATAGAATCTCACTTCGGTCTCTTTGGAGATAGTGTTAGTTTCGGTGCAAGATAGGTACACGATTTGTGCCTAATGCACCATAGGCTAAGAAACTATTTTGGACGCACGCGATGGTACTCCTTGGTGAAGAGGCTCATGTGGAATCTTGGTTTTATCTGTTTGGAGATAGTTCTAATCTTGATGCAAGATAGGTGCACGGTTTGCATGGAACATACCATATGCTCAGAAATCAATTTGGACACTCTCGAAGGAACTTTAGATTCACCCGATGGAACTACTAGATGAAGTGTATCACATGGAATCTCGCTTTAGTCCAGTTGGAGATAGAATTAGTTTCGGTGCAAGATAGGTGCATGGTTTGTGCCCAGTGCACCATAGGCTCAGAAACCATTGTGGAAGTTCCTGATGGTACTCCTAGGTGAAGAGGCTCAAGTGAAAGCTCGGTTCGGTCTGTTTGGAGATAGTGCTAATCTTGATGCAAGTTAGGTGTACGGTTTGCATGGAACATACCATATTCTCGGAAATCAATTTGGACGCACCCGATAGAACTCTTAGATCACGTGTGTCATATGGAATCTTGCTTCAATCTGTTTGGAGACAGTGTTAGTTTAGGTGCAAGATTGGTGCATGGTTTGCGCATAATGCACCATAGGTCGGAAACCATTATGGAAGCACCCGATAATACTCTTCGGTGAAGAGGCTCAAGTGGAAGGTCGGTTTGATCGGTTTGGAGATAGTGCTAATCTTGATGCAAGATAGGTGCACGATTTGCATGGAACATACCATATGCTAAGAAATTCATTTAGGCGCACCCCAATAGAACACCTAGATGACATGTGTCATATAGAATCTCGCTTTGGTCTGTTTGGAGACAGAGTTAGTTTTGGTGCAAGATAGGTACCCAGTTTGCGCCTAATACATCATAGGCTAAAAAACCATTTTGGATGCACCCGATGATACTCCTGGGTAAAGGTTCTCAAGTGGAAGCTCAGTTTGCTTTGTTTGGAGATAGTGCTAACCTTGATGCAAGATAGGTGCACGAATTGCATCGAACGTATCATATGCTTCGAAATATATTTGGAAGCACCCAAAAGAACTCCTAGATGACGTGTGTCATATAGAATCTCAGTTCGGTCTCTTTGGAGATAGTGTTAGTTTCTGTGCAAGATAGGTACACGATTTGTGCCTAATGCACCATAGGCTAAGAAACTATTTTGGACGCACGCGATGGTACTCCTTGGTGAAGAGGCTCAAGTGGAATCTTGGTTCTATCTGTTTTGAGATAGTTCTAATCTTGATGCAAGATAGGTGCACGGTTTGCATGGAACATACCATATGCTCAGAAATCAATTTAGACACACCCCAATAGAACTCCTAGATGACATGTGTCATATGGACACTCGCTTTGGTCTGTTTGGAGACTGAGTTAGTTTCGGTGCAAGATAGGTACACAGTTTGCGCCTAATGCATCATAGGCTAAGAAACCATTTGGATGCACCCGATGATACTCCTAGGTAAAGGGGCTCAAGTGGAAGCTCAGTTTGCTTTGTTTTGAGATAGTGCTAATCTTGATGCAAGATAGGTGCACGAATTGCATGGAACGTACCATATGCTTCAAAATATATTTGGAAGCACCAAATAGAACTCCTAGATGACGTGTGTCATATAGAATCTCACTTCGGTTTCTTTGGAGATAGTGTTAGTTTCGGTGCAAGATAGGTACACGGTTTGTGCCTAATGCACCATAGGCTAAGAAACTATTTTGGACGCACGCGATGGTACTCCTTGGTTTAGAGGCTCAAGTGGAATCTTGGTTCTGTCTGTTTGGAGATAGTTCTAATCTTGATGCAAGATAGGTGCACGGTTTGCATGGAACATAGCATATGCTCAGAAATCAATTTGGACAAACTCAATGGAACTGTAGATGCTCCCGATGGAACTACTAGATGAAGTGTATCATATGGAATCTCGCTCAGACCAGTTGGAGATAGTATTAGTTTCGGTGCAAGATAGTTGCATGGTTTGTGCCCAGTGCACCATAGGCTCAGAAATCGTTGTGGAAGTTCCTGATGGTACTCCTTGGTGAAGAGGCTCAAGTGAAAGCTTGGTTCGGTCTGTTTGGAGATAGTGCTAATCTTGATGAAAGATAGGTGTACGGTTTGCATGGAACGTACCATATTCTTAGAAATCAATTTGGACGCACCCGATAGAACTCCTAGATCATGTGTGTCATATGGAATCTCGCTTCAATGTGTTTGGAGACAGTGTTAGCTTAGGTGCAAGATTGGTGCATGGTTTGCGCATAATGCACCATAGGCTCAGAAAACATTATGGAAGCACCCGATGATAATCCTAGGTGAAGAGGCTCAAGTGGAAGGTCGGTTCGATCTGTTTGGAGATAGTGCTAATCTTGATGCAAGATAGGTGCATGGTTTGCATGAAACATACCATATGCTAAGAAAATCCATTTGGACGCACCCCAATAGAACTCCTAGATGACATGTGTCATATGGAATCTCGTTTTGGTCTGTTTGGAGACAGAGTTAGTTTTGGTGCAAGATAGGTACACAGTTTGCGCCTAATGCATCATAGGCTAAGAAACCATTTTGGATGCACCCGATGATACTCCTGGGTAAAGGGGCTCAAGTGGAAGCTCAGTTTGCTTTGTTTGGAGATAGTGCTAATCTTGATGCAAGATAGGTGCCCAAATTGCATCGAACGTACCATATGCTTCAAAATATATTTGGAAGCACCTTATAGAACTCCTAGATGACATGTGTCATATAGAATCTCACTTCGGTCTCTTTGGAGATAGTGTTAGTTTCGGTGCAAGATAGGTACAAGATTTGTGCCTAATGCACCATAGGCTAAGAAACTATTTTGGACGCACGCGATGGTACTCCTTGGTGAAGAGGCTCATGTGGAATCTTGGTTTTATCTGTTTGGAGATAGTTCTAATCTTGATGCAAGATAGGTGCACGGTTTGCATGGAACATACCAGATGCTCAGAAATCAATTTGGACACACCCAATGGAACTGTAGATGCACCCGATGGAACTACTAGGTGAAGTGTATCATATGGAATCTCGCTTAAGTCCAGTTGGAGATAGTATTAGTTTCGGTGCAAGATAGGTGCATGGTTTGTGCCCAGTGCACCATAGGCTCAGAAACCGTTGTGGAAGTTCCCGATGGTACTCCTAGGTGTAGAGTCTCAAGTGAAAGCTTGGTTTGGTCTGTTTGGAGATAGTGCTAATCTTGATGCAAGATAGGTGTACGGTTTGCATGGAACATACCATATTCTTGGAAATCAATTTGGACGCACCCGATAGAACTCCTAGATCATGTGTGTCATATGGAATCTTGCTTCAATCTGTTTGGAGACAGTGTTAGTTTAGGTGCAAGATTGGTGCATGGTTTGCGCATAATGCACCATACGCTCAGAAACCATTATGGAAGGACCCGATGATAACCCTAGGTGAACAGGGACAGGTGGAAGGTCGGTTCGATCTGTTTGGAGATAGTGCTAATCTTGATGCAAGATAGGTGCACGAATTGCATCGAACGTACCATATGCTTAGAAATATATTTGGAAGCACCAAATAGAACTCCTAGATGATGTGTGTCATATAGAATCTCACTTCGATCTCTTTGGAGATAGTGTTAGTTTCGGTGCAAGATAGGTACACGGTTTGTGCCTAATTCACCATAGGCTAAGAAACTATTTTGGACGCACGCGATGGTACTCCT
Organism: Sorghum bicolor; assembly: GCF_000003195.3. Classification (NCBI taxonomy): domain Eukaryota; kingdom Viridiplantae; phylum Streptophyta; class Magnoliopsida; order Poales; family Poaceae; genus Sorghum; species Sorghum bicolor. Next base: position 296,715 of record NW_018396408.1, read on the forward strand.
TGGTGAAGATGCTCATGTGGAATCTTGGTTCTGTCTGTTTGGAGAAAGTTCTAATCTTGATGCAAGATAGGTGCACAATTTGCATGGAACATACCATATGCTCAGAAATCAATTTGGACACACCCGATGGAACTGTAGATGCACCCGATGGAACTACTAGATGAAGTGTATCATATGGAATCTCGCTTCAGTCCAGTTGGAGATAGTATTAGTTTCGGTGCAAGATAGTTGCATGGTTTGTGCCCAGTGCACCATAGGCTCAGAAATCATTGTAGAACTTCCCGATAGTACTCCTAGGTGAAGAGGCTCAAGTGAGAGCTCGGTTCAGTCTGTTTGGAGATAGTGCTAATCTTGATGAAAGATAGGTGTACGGTTTGCATGGAACGTACCATATTCTTAGAAATCAATTTGGACGCACCCGATAGAACTCCTAGATCATGTGTCATATGGAATCTTGCTTCAATGTGTTTGGAGACAGTGTTAGTTTAGGTGCAAGATTGGTGCATGGTTTGCGCATAATGCACCATACGCTCAAAAACCATTATGGAAGGACCCAGATGATAACCACTAGGTGAACAGGCACAGGTGGAAGGTCGGTTCGATCTGTTTGGAGATGCTTGAATTAATCCTATAGATCCATGGGTGGCTGCACTGCCGTCTGCAAAAGAAACTTTTAATTGTTTTTTTTTTTTTTTTGCTTTT